>NC_142811.1:54786625-55086625 GCF_049724085.1 Artemia sp. Qi Xiang Cuo
TTTTTGATTGAGAGTAAAAAATCAATATATTCTTTTATATTTTATCTGCTCTGAAACTGATACCATCAAACAGGTCGTGGTAACGAACTGTAAGTAAGGAGCAACTCGGCTGAATAGTAACCGAAACTCCAAAAGACGGAATTTTATATCAGTAGATGCATCAAAAGAAATCAGCTTATTATGTTGATTCCAAACATTTAAGATTCATCAAGTTTGGTGTTACCCATTATAAGTTACGAGCCTGAGACAATTTGCCTGATTTTTGAAACGGGGGGGGGACCTCTGAAATTCAAGGAATCTTAAGGAAAATCATGCCATCATATTCAGCGTACCAGAGAACTCTTCTGTAGAAGTTTCAAGCTCCTATATACAAAAATCAGGAATTTTGCCATGTTTGCCAGAAGACGCGTGTGTTTCACGGATGCGTTTTTTTTTTTTTTTTTTTTTTTTTTTTTTTGTTTTTTCTAGGTGTGATTGTATTAAAACAGTGATTCTAGGATGTCCGGAGAGGGTTCATTCGAACTGAAATTAAGAGTTCTAGTGTCCTCTTTAAATTACCGAAAAGATTGGAAGGCAACTGAGCTCCCTCCCACGCCCATTTTCCCCCAAAATTATCTGATCAAAATTTTGAGATAACCATTTTGTTCAGTATAGTTGAAAGACCTAATAAATTGTCTTTAGGTGTAAAATGACCCCCCACAGTCCATGGGGAGAGGGAATTTTCCCATTATTTACGTAAAGTATTTGTTATTGGGAAGTATACAGACATTTTTCGGCGAGCGGATTTCTATAGGGAGAATATTCCTTAAGGAGGAAAATTTCCGGGTGTGAATTTTCCAGGGGAAATGTTACACTGAGGGGTTTGACAGAATTACTATACGATTTTTTTTTATAATTGTCTTACATTCTCTTTGCCAAATTTTACATGTGGAGATTTTCCTGGGGAATTATCTGGGGGATATTTTCCGCGTACTTTGATTTCCGGGAAATAATTTTCATGGAAGGGGGCATTTCTGGAGTGATCGAGACACCGATTGTAGATTAAAGTCTTATTCCAATGAAAGAATGCTAAGGAGAATTTTTCAGGCTGAATTTCAGGATTTTCAGCTAGGATGGAACTGTCTGGAGGGAATTTGACACGGGGGGGGGGTGCACTTTACGTTGGATGAGATTTCCAAGGAGTAGTTTTCTGTGAGGGGGTGGGGTATATTTCATGGAAGCTGAGCCAGATTTACCGGCATTATTTGAAAAACGATCAGAAATTAAATAATAAAAAAACAAGTTTTTTTTAGCGTGCGTAGCTGTCTTGGCCTCAGGCGGCTTGGTTCTGCGGTGAGTTGTTAGTAGTAGTTGTAGTATGTAACCCAAGACATGCCTGGCGTTTTTTACCGAGCGTTTCTTAGAGATGTATAGGATAGTATTGCGACGTATGCATTGGGGGGGGGGGGGGGGGGTAAAAAAGGCTCTGTAAAATACACGTTGACAGCAGCAATGCAGCCGTCCATTATCACTACAATCAACGAACAGCAAAATGAACACTTGAGTAGAGAGGGGTCAGGAGGTACAAACGGGGCTCCTTATATGGGCATAGAATGCTGACGGGACTCCAAATAAGGGCATAGCCTCCCTAGGGAGAATGATTACGTAATGGGGTCAATGACCTCTTTTTCCAAGGTCGATTTATTTGATGTTTCTATGTGTAATAACTCCGGGGCGAAGGTTGCACATGCGCATTGAATTCTAACGGGAAACAATGTTATTGATCTAGGACTCGAGGGGGAAGTGAATTTCCGAGAACTTGATTTGCGTAATCGATCGCGAATGTCATGGTGTCCAGAAATAGTATTTGTTGTTGTTGTAAGTGCACACTCTCAGCGAATGTTATGATCCAGAAATAGTATTTGTTGTTGTTTTGGTCATGTACATGCTCGAGGCAAATGTCATGGTGTCCAGAAATAGTATTTGTTGTTGTTGCTCTCGAGCCAAATGTTATGACTTTCCCGGAAACAGTTAGATCACGTGTTTCCTTCTCAGCCAATCAGCGAGTCGGATACATCCTCCTTCTCAGCCAATCAGAGGCCTGCTTACATATGATTTCCCCGTTACATAACAATTCGCCCTTGAGATTTCATATATAACGGGCATGCAATGTGATTAAATTATCAGAAAGTATTTTGACGCTGTGTAAACAACAATGGATAATATTGATGAATTAGAAGCCGTGGCAAATTAAATTTACCATTTAATTAAATTTTTTATTTTAAAAAGAATTTTCCATGGAAATCCTCTATTTTATTAATCTAAAACGTAAATTTTTTAAATTACCCCAAAACCCCCCCCCCCCACATACAATACAAACATCACTTTACAATCTTTATACTCACTAGGAAAACATAAAATATATTCTTTTTACCCTAACCCCATCCCCCATTGTTTTACAATCAAATTCTCGAAAAAAGAAATAATTTTCTTTTCGTTAAAGTTTGAATTTTCTCTATTGTGATTTAGTGTCTACTGACTTCTGTCAATTTTTAATGTAAATGCCGTTCTGTTTTGACACATGGCTCTCCGGTGCGAGGCATATAATTAGCTCTGACCCTTTTTAGAGCATTTCCGGCTCATTAGCAGTTTAGTTTCCAAAGATTTCACAGATTCAAAAGGACACGACTAAAAACATGTTTTTATTTATTGGATAACTGAAAAAGAATCATAGCTCAGATCAATGCTTCGATGTTTGACTAAATATACACATTTTCAACGTTTAGTATTAGGGGGGGGGGGATTTTCTTCAAAGAAACTAGACCGGCTTTTGAACGGCTCAGTGAGCTGTAATTCTCAGATTCAAGAGGATGCGATATCATTCGCTGTGGGGAGGGGGTATTTTCCAATGACTTTTCTCAGGGGTTATTTTCCGTGGGGGTTATTTTCCGTGGGCTGTTTTTTCTGGGGGTAGGGTAAATACCAGCTATCGTAAAAGGATATGGAAAGATAAAAAATAGCGTTAATACTTTAAATGCATCAAACAAGGCATGCTCAATACAGATTAAAACCAGAAAAGAACAGAAATGCCTAAAAATAAGAAACTAGGCTGACTTATATAGCCCGGCTTTTGAATTGTTCAGTGAGCTGTAATTCTCAGATTCAAAAGGATGCAATATCATTCGCTGTGGGGAGGGGGTATTTTCCCATGTCTTTTCTCAGGGGTTATTTTCCTGGGGGTGTTTTTTCTGGGGGTAGTTTAAATACCAGCTATCGTAAAAGGATATGGAAAGATACAAAATAGCGTTAATACTTTAAATGCGTCAAACAAGGCATGCTCAATACAGATTAAAACCAGAAAATAACACAAATGCCTAAAAATAAGAAAATAGGCTGACTTATATATGCCGGCTTTTGAACGGCTCAGTGAGCTGTAATACTCAGATTCAAAAGGATGCGATATCTTTCTCTGTGGGGAGGGGGTCCTTTTCCCTGTCTTGTCTCAGGGGTTATTTTCCGGGGGGGTTATTTTCAGTGGGCTGTTTTTTCTGGGGGTAGGATAAATACCAGCTATCGTAAAAGGATATGGAAAGATAAAAAATAGCGTTAATACTTTAAATGCGTCAAACAAGGCATGCTCAATACAGATTAAAACCAGAAAAGAACAGAAACGTCTAAAAATAAGAAACTAGGCTGACTTATATAGGCCGGCCTTTGAACGGCTCAGTGAGCCGTAATTCTCAGATTCAAAAAAGGATGCAATTATTACATTTCACGAAATTTTTTACGTTGTGCTTTCTTAGTGATAAACTAAACAAAATTATATGGATGATGATACTAACTTTCTTTCTATAAAAAGGGGCATATTATTTTGAAACTAATTTTTTCTCTTCTTTTTAAGGCCAATTATGAAGAATGTATGGCGCCTCCGTCCAAGAAAGCCAGAGATGACGAGACAGCCCCATCAGTGCCAGCCCCAATGCAGCCTGGGTTTAAGTTAAAGAGAGAGTGGACGGCTTCTTATAATATGGTGAACCCTGCCGAAGCTATGCAAGATCGTGAAATAGCCGGCCCAGTCGCACAAGAACATAGCGACGTCGCCCCGTCAACCCTCCAGCATGCACTACCTGGTCCTTCGGGTGCCCAAGTGCAGCCGGGATATGCAAATGTAAGTATTTTTTCCTACCTTTCTATTTATTCATTTTTCAGTCCTTTTCAATCCCAATATAAACTTATCTCTGTGAGATATCACCCCCCCCCCCCAACCATTGTTTTAAATTTATCTCCCTCGGAGATATCTAAATTTAATTTTTTAAAATGAAACCCCTCTTGCCCCCCCCCTCCCGCGGAGTTATCTCCAGGTAATTTTTTTTTTGGACAGAAACCGCACTTTTCTAATCTTTGGTATCGCTTGGATATCTCATAAGCGAATATTTTTAGGTAATTTATATTAATAATCACTGCCTTTGAAACTCAAAATGCTGTTTTTTCTAATCTTTGCTATTTTCTCTGTTGCTATCTCTTCGACGTTATCCCATAAGCGAATATTTTTCATGGGTAATTTCAATTAATGCTCACCATTTGAAACTCAAAATCCCCTATTTTTCACAAATGATTATCATAAAGTTTCAAGAGAAGGAACTGAGTGAGATTATTCACATTTATCTATTTGTCACATATGGACCCCTTAATTTGCGCAAGGATATTTTAAAATAACTTTCAATCTTACAAAGCCTTGCCAATATTTTAGTGATGGAGACATTCCTGAATAAGAATTAACGGTTCTCGAATTTAATTGTACTGTTTCCCAGAGAATACGCTTGGAAACAGAACAGACACGAGATTAAAAATAATCTAGGCTCATTTGGAGTCATAGACAACCTGTACGGAGAGTAGGTGAAACGACTTATGCCACCTAACAATACGGGTTTTTGGGACATTATGTAAATAACTGGAGCCTGGAATGCGCCAGGGGGTCCGGGGGATGCTTTGGGGCCAAGCTTAGGGAAGTGCCGGGGGGATGCTCCACGGGTCAGGGAAGTGCTACTGGGATGCGACACGGGTCAGGGAAGTGCCACAGGGATGCGCCACCGTCCCGAGAAGCATCGCGGGAAGCGTTGCGGGGCCCGAGAAGCGCCACAGGGATGCGCTGTGGCTCCGAAAAGCGCCGAAAAAAAAAAAATTTTAGGGGGGGGGGGGAGTTAGCACTTTTAATAGTGACAAAATAGAAATGAAAAGATAAATGTTTCTTACTTAAGTGTCTAACCATTTCTCTTCGAAATTTATCGATTTTAGCTATAACAATTTTCCTAAATTTAGGGGAGGGGGCGTGAATCCATGATTTTTGTTGGGGAGGGGGTTAGCACTTTTAATAGTGACAAAATAGAAATGAAATTTAATTTAAACACTTTTTTTTTCAGATATAATAATGTTTGGTGTGATTGACACAGAATATATTAGTCTGAAATATTCCTCAACTGGCATTATTTTCGAAGCATCTTTCTTACTCCTAGACAATCAACGACGTGAAATTCATTGCTATAAATGGAACATCAGATACAATATGTATAAGTACGAGAAAAACAGATGGAGTCCAACACTAAATTTTATAAATCGAAATGGCTTTTACGCTAAAACCCTACGACCACATAATGAAAATGGCTATGAAATAAAACATGTACAAGAGGAAATTCAGGAAATATGCAGTTTTTTCGGTGTGCAAACTGTTTATGTTAAGCGAAACGTGCCAACTGATAAACTCTTACTAGAAAAATGTGATAAAAACATAGCATTATTCAATTTAGAAGACTTCAAATGTGAGAAATACCTGCATTCAGTCCATGACCCAGAAGATGAAGTTAGATATTTCGCTAAATGGATACCGGAAAAGATACCTGACATGGAAAAATGCATCAGATATCCAAAGTCCTAAACTTGCTCCTCCTCATATCAAATGGATTAAGCTTCTTTTTTTTTTAAATATGTCATTATTTTTTTTCAAATGTTTTAAATATGTTTAAGCAATAAATATCTTAAGCCTCAGCCGTTTTTATTATTTAGAATAGTCCATCACCATGAAAATTATACTTTCAGATTCAACATGCCAGGGAACACACTTTCAAGTTCAGCATGTTGGAGAACCCTAAATAGTCACCCCTAAAAAGGTAAGTTAACCCTAAAAGGTTAAAGAATTTTTCTGAAATTATGTTAAGCCTGAGACGTTTTTATTCTTTATAATAATAAATAGCCACGAAAATTATAATTTAAGATTCAAAATGCCAGGGAACACACATTAAAGTTCAGCATGTTGGAGAACCCTAAATATTTATCCATAAAAAGGTAAGTTAACTCTAAAAGGTTAATGAATTTTTCTGTAATTATCTTATGCCTGAGACGTTTTTATTCTTTAGAATAGTCCATCGCCACTAAAATTAGACTTTCAGATTCAACATGCCAGGGAACACACTTTCAAGTTCAGCATGTTGGAGAACCCTAAATAGTCACCCATAAAATATTAATTTAACCCTAAAATGTTAAAGAATTTATCTGAAATTATCTTAAGCCTTAGACGTTTTTATTCTTTAGAATATTCCATCGCCATGAAAATTAGACTTTCAAATTCAACATGCCAGGGAACACACTTTTAAGTTCAACATGTTGGAGAACCCTAAATAGTCATCCATAAAAAGGTAAGTTAACCCTAAAAGGTTAAAGAATTTTTCTGAAATTACACTTTCAGATCCAGTATGTCAGGGAACACACTTTCACACTTTCACACTGTGTTTTCTTGCGAAAACACACAAAATCAGAAAAAAAATGTTCAATGTTCCTCTAGTACCTATGCAATTAGGCTGAAATGAAGATATTTATGCAGAGTTTCAACTAGCTATGGCTAAGTTTGCTAAAGACAAGCTATTTTCTTGCGAAAACACACAAAATCAGAAAAAATATTGTTAGGTTAGGTTAAGTTAGATTAGGTTAGGTTAGCCTACGTACGCGCGCATATAGGTTAGGTTAGGTTAGGTTAAATTAAGTTAGGTTAGGTTAAGTTAGGTTAGGATAGGTTAGATTAAGTTAGGTTAGGCTAGGTTAGCCTACGTACGCGTGCGTACGTAGGCTAACCTAACCTAACCTAACTTAATCTAATCTATCCTATCCTAACCTAACCTAACCTGACTTAATCTAACCTAACCTAACTTAAACTAATCAAACTTAATCCAACCTAACCTAACCTAACCTATACGAGAGCGTACGTGGGCTAACCTAAACTAATCTAACTTAATATAACCTACCAATATTTTTTTCTGATTTTGTGTGTTTTAGCAAGAAAATAGCTTGTCTTTAGCAAACTTAGCCATAGCTAGTTGAAACTCTGAATAAATATCTTCATTTCAGCCTAATTGCATAGGTACTAGAGGAACATTGAACATTTTTTTCTGATTTTGTGTGTTTTCGCAAGAAAATAGCTTGTCTTTAGCAAACTCAGCCATAGCTAGTTGAAACTCAGCATAAATATCTTCATATATAGTCTAATTGAGAAGGTACTAAAGGAACATTGAACATTTTTTCTGATTTTGTGTGTTTTCGCAAGAAAATAGCTTGTCTTTAGCAAACTTAGCCATAGCTAGTTGAAACTCTGTATATATATCTTCATTTTTAGCCTAATTGGGAGGGTACTAAAGGAACATTGAACATTTTTTCTGATTGTGTGTGTTTTCACAAGAAAATAGCTTGTCTTTCGCAAACTTAGCCATAGATGGTTGAAACTCTGCATAAATATCTTCATTTTTAGCCTAATTGAGTAGTTACTACAAGAACATTGAACATTTTTTTCTGATTATGTTGGTTTTCGCAAGAAAATAGCTTGTCTTTATCAAACATAGTCATAGATAGTTGAAACTCTGCATAGATATCCTAATTTTTAGTCTCATTGTGAGGGTACTAATGGAACATTGAACATTTTTTCTGATTTTGTGTGTTTTCGGAAGAAAATAGCTTGTCTTTAGCAAACTTAGCTATAGCTAGTTGAAACTCTGCATTAATATCTTCATTTTTAGTCTAATTGTGAGGGTACTAAAGGAACATTGAACATTTTTTCTGATTTTGTGTGTTTTCGCAAGAAAATAGCTTGTCTTTAGCAAACTTAGCCATAGATAGTTGAAACTCTTCATAGATATCTTCATTTTTAGTCTAAATGCATAGGTACTAAAGGAACATTGAAAATTTTTTCTGATTTTGTGTGTTTTCGCAAGAAAATAGCTTGTCTTTAGCAAACTTAGCCATAGCTAGTTGAAACTCTGAATAAATAACTTCATTTAAGCATAATTGTGTAGGTACTAAAGGAACATTGAACATTTTTTCTGATTTTGTGTGTTTTCGCAAGAAAATAGCTTGTCTTTATCAAACTTAGCCAAAGCTAGTTGAAACTATGAATAAATATCTTCATTTTTAGTCTAATTTCGTAAGTACTAAAGGAACATTGAACATTTTTCTGATTTTGTGGGTTTTCACAAGAAAATAGTTTGTCTTTAGCAAACTTAGCCATAGCTATTTGAAACTCTTCATAGATATCTTCATTTTTAGTTTAATTGCGTATGTACTAAAGGAACATTGAACATTTTTTCTGATTTTGTGTGTTTTCACAAGAAAATAGCTTGTCTTTATCAAACTTAGCCATAGCTAGTTCAAACTCTGCATAAATATCTTCATTTTTAGTCTAATTGTGTGGGTACTAAAGGAACATTGAACATTTTTTTCTGATTTTGTGTTTTCTCGCAAGAAAATAGCTTGTCTTTAGCAAACTTAGCAATAGCTAGTTGAAACTCTGCATAAATATCTTCATTTTTGGATTAATTGAGTATGTACTAAATGAAAATTGAACATTTTTTTTGATTGTGTGTGTTTTTGCAAGAAAATAGCTTGTCTTTAGCAAACTTAGCCATAGCTAGTTGAAACTCTGCATAAATATCTTCATTTTTAGTCTAATTGTGAGGGTACTAAAGGACAATTGAACATTTTTTCTGATTTTTTGTGTTTTCACAAGAAAATAGCTTGTCTTTAGCAAACTTAGCCATAGATAGTTGAAACTCTGCATTGATATCTTCATTTTTAGTCTAATTGCGTAGGTACAAAAGGAACATTGAACATTTTTTCTGATTTTGTGTGTTTTCACAAGATAATAGCTTGTCTTTAGCAAACTTAGCCATAGCTAGTTGAAACTCTGCATAAATATCTTCATTTCAGCCTAATTGCGTAGGTACTAAAGGAACATTGAAAATTTTTTTCTGATTTTGTGTGTTTTCGCAAGAAAATAGCTTGTCTTTAGCAAACTTAGCCATAGCTAGTTGAAACTCTGCATAAATATCTTCATTTAAGCACAATTGCTTATTTACAAACTGAACATATATCATTTTTTCTGAGTTTGTGTGTTTTCGCAAGAACATAGTTTGTCTTTAGCAAACTTAACCATAGATCGTTAAAACTCTTCATAACTATCTTCAATTAAGCCAAAAAGAGTATTTGATAAATGACCATTGATAATTTTATCTTTGTTTGTGTTTTTTATCAAGAAAATAGATTGTCTTTAACAAAATTAGACATAGCTAGTTGAAACTCTACATAAATAGAGAAATTCTTTAACCATTTAGGGTTAACTTACCTTTTTAGGGATGTGCATTTAGGGTTCTCCTACATGCTGAACCTGAAAGTGTGTTCCCTGACATACTGGATCTGAAAGTGTAATTTCAGAAAAATTCTTTAACCTTTTAGGGTTAGCTTACCTTTTTATGGATGACTATTTAGGGTTCTCCAACATGTTGAACTTAAAAGTGTGTTCCCTGGCTTGTTTAATTTGAAAGTCTAATTTTCGTGGCGATGGACTATTCTAAATAATAAAAACGTCTCAGGCTTAAGATAATTTCAGAAAAATTCTTTAACCTTTTAGGGTTAACTTACCTTTTTAGGGGTGACTATTTATGGTTATCCAACATGCTGAACTTGAAAGTGTGTTCCCTGGCATGTTGAATCTTAAATTCTAATTTTAGTGGCGAAGTACTATTCAAAAGAAAAAAAACGTCTCAGGCTTAAGATAATTTCAGAAAAATTCTTTAACCTTTTAGAGTTAACTTACCTTTTTATGTTTTACTATTTAGGGTTCTCCAACATGCTGAACTTAAATGTGTTATCCCTGGCATGTTGAATCTTAAAGTATAATTTTCGTGGAGAAGGTTTATTCTAAACAATAAAAACAGTCTCAGGCTTAAGATAGTTTCAGAAAAATTCTTTAACCTTTTAGTGTTAACTTACCTTTTTAGGGGTGACTATTTAGGGTTCTCCAACATGCTGAACTTGAAAGTGTGTTCCCTGGCTTGTTGTATCTGAAAGTATAATTTTCATTGTGATGGACTATTCTAAAGAATAAAAACGGTTGAGGCTTAAAATATTTATTGCTTAAACATATATAAAACATTTGAAAAAAAATAATGACATATTTAAAAAAAAAATAAGCTTAATCCATTTTATATGAGTAGGAGCATGTTTTGGACTTTGTATATCTGATGCATTTTTCCATGTCAGGTATCTTATCCGGTATCCATTTAGCGAAATATCTAACTTCATCTTCTGGGTCATGGACTGAATGCAGGTATTTCTCACATTTGAAGTCTTCTAAATTGAATAATGCTATGTTTTTATCACATTTTTCTAGTAAGAGTTTTTCAGTTGGCACGTTTCCCTTAACATAAACAGTTTGCACACCGAAAAAACTGCATATTTCCTGAATTTCCTCTTGTACATGTTTTATTTCATAGCCATTTTCATTATGTGGTCGTATGGTTTTAGCGTAAAAGCCATTTCGATTTATAAAATTTAGTGTTGGACTCCATCTGTTTTTCTCGTACTTATACATATTGTATCTGATGTTCAATTTATAGCAATGAATTTCACGTCGTTGATTGTCTAGGAGTAAGAAAGCTGCTTCGAATATAATGCCAGTTGCGGAATATTTCAGACCAATATATTCTGTGTCAATCACACCAAACATTATTATATCTGAAAAAAAAAGTGTTTAAATTAAATTTCATTTCTATTTTGTCACTATTAAAAGTGCTAACCCCGGCCCCGACAAACATCATGGCTTCCCGCCCCCGCCCCTAAATTTATGAAAATTGTTAAAGCTAAAATCGCTAAATTTCGAAGAGAAATGGTTAGACACTGAAGTAAGAAACAATTATCTTTTCATTTCAATTTTGTCACTATTAAAATTGCTAACTCCCCCCCTAAAATTTTTTTTTTTCGGCGCTTTTCGGAGCCACAGCGCATCCCTGTGGCGCTTCTCGGGGCCCGCAGCGCTTCCCGCGCTGCTTCTCGGGACCGTGGCGCATCCCTGTGGCACTTCCCTGACCCGTGGCGCATCCCTGTGGCACTTCCCTGGCCCGTGGCACTTCCCCCGACACTTCCCGAGCCTTGCGCCCACAGCACCCCCCCGGACCCATCGATGCCTTCCGGGCCCCGGTTATTTACATAATGCCACAAACAACAGTAGTGTTATTCGACCGAATTCGTTTCGCCTACTCCCCATACATGTTGTCTATGACTCCAAATGAGCCTAGATTATTTTTAATCTCGTGTCTGCTCTGTTTCCAAGCGTATTCTCTGGGAAACAGTACAATTAAATTCGAGAACCGTTAATTCTTATTCAGGAATGTCTCCATCAAAATATTGGCAAGGTTTTGTAAGATTGAAAGTTATTTTAAAATATCCTTGCGCAAATTAGGACGTCCATATGTGACAAATAGATATATGTGAATAATCTCACTCAGTTCCTTCTCTTGAAACTTTATGATAATCAATTTTGAAAAATAGCGGGATTTTGAGTTTCAAATGGTGAGCATTAATAGAAATTACCCATGAAAAATATTCGCTTATGGGATAACGTCGAAGAGATAGCAACAGAGAAAATAGCAAATATTAGAAAAAACAGCATTTTGAGTTTCAAAGGCGGTGATTATTACTATAAATTACCTAAAAATATTCACTTATGAGATATTGATGCGATAGCAAAGATTAGAAAAGTGCAGTGTCTGTGCAAAAAATTACCTGGATATAACTCCGAGGGAGGGGGGGGGCAAGAGGGGTTTCATTTTAAAAAATTAAATTTAGATATCTCCGAGGGAGATAAATTTAAAACAATGGTTGGGGGGGGGGGGGTGATATCTCACAGAGATAAGTTTATATTGGGATTGAAAAGGACTGAAAAATGAATAAATAGAAAGGTAGGAAAAAATACTTACATTTGCATATCCCGGCTGCACTTGGGCACCCGAAGGACCAGGTAGTGCATGCTGGAGGGTGGACGGGGCGACGTCGCTATGTTCTTGTGCGACTGGGCTGGCTATTTCACGATCTTGCATAGCTTCGGCAGGGTTCACCATATTATAAGAAGCCGTCCACTCTCTCTTTAACTTAAACCCAGGCTGCATTGGGGCTGGCACTGATGGGGCTGTCTCGTCATCTCTGGCTTTCTTGGATGGAGGTGCCATACATTCTTCATAATTGGCCTTAAAAAGAAGAGAAAAAATTAGTTTCAAAATAATATGCCCCTTTTTACAGAAAGAAAGTTAGTACTCTCATCCATATAATTTTGTTTAGTTTATCACTAAGAAAGCACAACGTAAAAAAATTTCGTGAAATATACTAATTGCATCCTTTTTTGAGAAAGAAGAATTACGGCTAACTGAGCCATTCAAAAGCCGACCTATATAAGTCAGCCTAGTTTCTTATTTTTAGGCATTTCTGTTCTTGTCTGGTTTTAATCTGTATTGAGCATGCCTTGTTTGACGCATTTAAAGTATTAACACTATTTTTTATCTTTCCATATCCTTTTACGATAGCTTGTATTTACCCTACCCCCACAAAAAACAGCCCACGGAAAATAACCCCCCCGGAAACTAACCCCGGCGACAAGACATTGAAAAATACCCCCTCCCCACAGCGACAGATATCGCATCCTTTTGAATCTGAGAATTACAGCTCACTGAGCCGTTCAAAAGCCGGCATATATAAGTCAGCCTAGTTTCTTATTTTTAGGCATTTGTGTTCTTTTCTGGTTTTAATCTGTATTGAGCATGCCTTGTTTGACGCATTTAAAGTATTAACGCTATTTTTTATCTTTCCATATCCTTTTACGATAGCTGGTATTTACCCTACCCCCAGAAAAAACACCCCGAGGAAAATAATCCCTGAGAAAAGACATGGAAAAATACCCCTCCCCACAGCGAAAGATATCGCATCCTTTTGAATCTGAGAATTACAGCTCACTGAGCCGTTCAAAAGCCGGCCTATATAAGTCAGCCTAATTTCTTATTTTTAGGCATTTCTGTTCTTTTCTGGTTTTAATCTGCATTGTGCATGCCTTGTTTGATGCATTTAAAGTATTAACGCTATTTTTTATCTTTCCATATCCTTTTACGATAGCTGGTATTTACCCTACCCCCAGAAAAAACAGCCCACGGAAAATAACCCCCACGGACAATAACCCCTGAGAAAAGACATGGGAAAATACCCCCTCCCCACAGCGACTGTTATCGCATCCTTTTGAATCTGAGAATTACAGCTCACAGAGCCGTTCAAAAGCCGGTCTAGTTTGTTTGAAGAAAATCCCCCCTCCTAATACTAAACGTTGAAAATGTGTATATTTAGTCAAACATCGAAGCATTTATCTGAGCTATGATTCTTTTTCAGTTATCCAATAAATAAAAACATGTTTTTAGTCGTGTCCTTTTGAATCTGTGAAATCTTTGGAAACTAAACTGCTAATGAGCAGGAAATGCTCTAAAAAGGGTCAGAGCTAATTATATGCCTCGCACCGGAGAGCCATGTGTCAAAACAGAACGGCATTTACATTAAAAATTGACAGAAGTCAGTAGACACTAAATCACAATAGAGAAAATTCAAACTTTAACGAAAAGAAAATTATTACTTTTTTCGAGAAGTTGATTGTAAAACAATGGGGGATGGGGTTAGGGTAAAAAGAATATATTTTATGTTTTCCTAGTGAGTATAAAGATTGTAAAGTGATGTTTGTATTGTATGTGGGGGGGGGGGGGGTGGGGGGTCGATGAAAAAATTTACGTTTTAGATGAATAAAATGGAGGATGTCCAAGGAAAATGCGTTTTAAAATAAAACATGTACTTACATGGTAAATTGAAGTTGCCACGGCTTCTAATTCATCAATATTATCCATTGTTGTTTACACAGCGTCAAAATACTTTCTGATAATTTAATCACATTGCATGCCCGTTATATATGAAATCTCAAGGGCGAATTGTTATGTAACGGGGACATCATATGTAAGCAGGCCTCTGATTGGCTGAGAAGGAGGATGTATCCGGCTCGCTGATTGGCTGAGAAGGAAACACATGATCTAACTGTTTCCGGGAAAGTCTTAACATTTGGCTCGAGAGCAACAACAACAAATACTATTTCTGGACACCATGACATTCGCCTCGAGCGTGCACTTACAACAACAACAAATACTATTTCTGGATCATAACATTCGCTGAGAGCGTGCACTTACAACAACAACAAATACTATTTCTGGACACCATGACATTCGCGATCGATTACGCAAATCAATTTCTCGGATATTCACTTCCCCCTCGAGTCCTAGATCAATAACATTGTTTCCCGTTAGAATTCAATGCGCATGTGCAACCTTCGCCCCGGAGTTATTACACATAGAAACATCAAATAAATCGACCTTGGAAAAAGAGGTCATTGACCCCATTACGTAATCATTCTCCCTAGGGAGGCTATGCCCTTATTTGGACTCCCGTCAGCATTCTATGCCCATATAAGGAGCCCCGTTTGTACCTCCTGACCCCTCTCTACTCACTTGATTATTTTAACTCTAAGATCGTGGCTTATGGAAATAAAGAGAAGCGAACACACTTGGCGTTTTTTACCGGTGACGACTGCGAATACTTATGAGAGACTGTGTTTACAGAGGGTATATCATAAAAAGAACTAAATTGGAAGTCTTAATTGAATTTCTTTCCCTGTGAAGAGAGAGGGCAATTGCAAAAAGAAAGAATACTAGATAATTTAATTCGGAAGTACTCAGAAATTCAAGGAAGTTTGAAGTGCCAAGGGGTCAACCCCAAATTAGCCCGTGGCTTCGGCCCTAAGCAAATCAAGGTCTATTTATCATAATTAAAGAAAATTAAAGTTAATCCAGTTGATGTACTGTAAACTAAGCACAATTTTAAAAAAATTTGAACTCGATTTACATTAAAAAATTTCTACCAATTGGTCTTCAGAATAGCTTCTAGTTTAACTGCCCCTTATCCCATTGCATGTACCTGTAATAAATTCATACGGATAAAAAGGGCCATAAAATATAGGGGGGGGGGGTGGGTAATTTGTCGTTTTCAATCATTTTCAATGAAATTGAAAGTTTCAGATGTAAACCTCTTTTTAGTTCTTTCTATGTGCCCTTTTTATGTTGGCAGATGTAAAGGTTTACGTAAATTCCAAAGATAAACGATAAACGTTGGTACATGTTCTTTATCAAATAACAAGAGAATACACATAGAGAAAATAAGGTAGCACAAGAACAACTAGCTACGACGAAGGCGAAAGATGGACTACCTTTAGAAGCGTACCAAGAATATAACTTTCCTGGAACGGAAGTTCCGGCTATTGGTTGTTCGCCCATGCCTGGGAACGAACCCTTTCCCACGACTAGCCTTAGTCCCTAAAGTCCCCCCTGGACTGCTCTCGTTGACATATACATGGCCAAATCTCTAAGAAACGAGACACCAGGAAAAGCCTTCTCGAATTTATGTTCCAAATACTTTACACAGATCTATTTATGACCTTTATGATCTGTGGTGGTAAACGAAAATAGACCCTAATGACTTCTTTTAAGCCTCAACATCAAGTGGTTACGGTGTTAGTTTAATCATCAAGTTGAAATTGGAATTCTGTCTGTGACCCAGAACGTATCCAGGGAGTTACAGGGTTTGGACCACCCCCCCCCCCCGTTTGAACCCCTCTGACCTGTAAACAGTTGACAAAAATGCATATACACAAAATTTTTATACGTTTTTTAAAACTCCACCCCCCCCCCCCCCCCGAAACATATCCATCCTGTATATGCCCTTGTCTGCGATAAATGATAAACATAATGAAAGCTGCCTGATTAATTAGAATCTTTGAAACACAACAGAGAAGAAAATCTAGAAAACTAAAATTAGTCTTACCTAGTCGGGAGAAAAAGGAGAAAAATTCATCAATGTTTTGAATGCGTCAAACAAGAAGTACTGAACGTGGAGAAGAAAGAATCTAAAACAAAACTGCAAAAAAGAAGGAAACTCTAAAACTAAAATAAAATATAAAAAGAAAACAATCAAACCAAATATATACGGTCTCTGAAAATCTAATTAAATAAAAAAAAAAAAATTTTTAACAGAAAGTTAGGAGCGACATTAAAACTTAAAACGAACAGAAATTATTCCGTATATGGAAGGGGCTATCCCCTCCTCAACACCTCGCTCTTTACGCTAAATTTCTTTATTGTTTTAAAAAATAAAGTTGTGAGACAGAGTCAAACTTTAGCGTAAAGAGCGGGGCGTTTAGGAGGGGACAGCCCATTCAAACTTTAGCGTAAAGAGCGAGATATTGACTAGGGGGAGAACCCCCTCATATACGTATTAATTTACGTTCGTTTTAAGTTTTAATGTTGCTCCTTACTTTCAGTTGAAGAAACTTTTTTTTTATTTAATTTCTGATCGTTGCAAATTTTATAACTTAAAGAGCTTTCCCCGGGGGCTGTGGGGGTGATGTTATTTCCAAACATGGGCGCCCATAAGGGGGAGGAGAAAGGGGGTGCTCTCCCCCCTGGCTGAATGATGCTGCCTTACTTTTATATTTTTGTTCTAAGATTTCTATTACATAGCATTAAAAGTGCCAATTAGACAAGGTTTGCCCCCCTCCCCCCTGGAATTCAGCTTATGGGTGCCCATGTTTCCAAAGGCATAGTTATTAGGCCTTTCAACTATGCTAAGCATAATAGCAATCTCAGAATTTTTACCGGACGATTTTGGGAACAAAGTGGTGCGGGAGGGGACCTAGTTGCCCTCCAATTTTTTGGTCACTTAAAAAGTACACTAGAAATTTTAATTTCCTTTAGAACGAGCCCTCTCCCAATGTTCTAGGTCCACTGGGTAGATACGATCATCCCTAAAAAAAAAAAAAAAAAAAAAAAAATAAACACGAATCCGTTATCTTTCTTCTGGCAAAAAGTACAAAATTCCACATTTTAAAGATTGGAGCTTGAAATCTCTACAGGAGGGGTCTCTCATACGTCGATTCTTATGGTGGGATTTTTATTAAGATTTTTATGACTTTTAGGGGGTGTTTCCCCTTTTTTTCGAAAATAAGGCAACTTTTCTCAGACTCGTAAGCTTTGATGGGTATGACTAAACTTAATAAATCTTATATATTTAAAATCAGTACACAAATGCAATTCTTTTGATATACTTTTGGTTATCAAAATTCAGTTTTTTAGAGTTTCGGTTACTATTGAGCCGGACCGCTCCTTACTTATTTCTACGATAACGTCAAATATTTTTGAAATATAGAATCAAAAATTTCAGAAGATTTCATGTCTACTTGAGATTTATTCAAAGATTTGCTCTGTGAAGGTGTAAAGGTCGACTGAGCTATTTCAAAAGTCGGCATGTTAGGCGATATAAGTAGTAACCATCTTTTGAATTCTATAGAAGCTCTACACCTTTTCAAAGAGAGTCAGTACTCCCTTATCATATTGAATTCTACAACGCCCCCGTACCAAACAGGTTTTTCTGGTAGAACCTTATACTTTACTGACGCCCCCGTACCAAACAGGTTTTTCTGGTAATTCTATTCTACAGGGGCATTACACCTTTGCCAAGAGATTTACGCAATTTAAGGACAAGTTTTTCTGACATAGATTTCTAGTTCATGATATACAAGTTTTTTTCTAGGTTAAATCCGTGGTCATTCATCTGTAAGTTGATTAATAGGGTTTTTTTTTTAAACTTGGCTAATAGGTTTTTAAACCTATTACTACAAACGCTACATGCATTCAATTTTTGGAGCTAGGAGCGAGATTGTGTGATGCTATAAGACTGGTTTCGTTTCATGGGTTCATTAATAGAAGGACTAATGTTTTTGAAAAGGGTAATTACTTCTTTAGTTTACGAGATTTGCGACTTTTTTGCGAAAAGATATTTGCGTAAAGGTATTGCGATGGTTAAGAATGCCTCACGGGTAATTAAAGAATGAGGAATGGGATGCTATAATTAGAATGATTTTAAGTTGAAAAATTGTGACGTAAAAATAACTCAGTTATTTGCTTGCGTGTAAAGGAATTCCCATGTTATTTGCTTGCTTGTATTTTGTGTTAAAATAAGTAGTTTTTGTATCTTTTAAAAGAGCTTTAAGGGGTTTGAGAGACTCAGTTGCCGAATTCCGTGTGGTTTTCCTTTACTTGGTGGTCATTTGTTGTATCTTTTAAAAGAGCTTTACAGGGTTTGAGAGACTCAGTTGCCTAATTCCGTGTGATTTTTCTATACTTGATGGTCATTAAAAACGAAAATTTTGTGTTAAATAAGTAGTTTTTGTATCTTTTAAAACAGCTTTAAGGGGTTTGAGAGACTCAGGTGCCGGATTCCTTGTGGTTTTTCTATCCGTGGTGGTCATTAAAAACGAAACTTGGTGGTGATTTGTTGTATCTTTTAAAAGAGCTTTACAGGGTTTGAAAGACTCAGTTGCCTAATTCCGGGTGATTTTTCTTTACTTGATGGTCATTAAAAACGAAATTTTTATGTTAAATAAGTAGTTTTTGTATCTTTTAAAAGAGCTTTACGGGGATTGAGAGACTCAGTGGCCGGATTCCATGTGGTTTTTCTTTACTTGGTGGTCATTAAAAACGAAACTTGGTGGTCATTTGTTGTATCTTTTAAAAGAGCTTTACATTGTTTGAGAGACTCAGTTGCCGGATTCCATGTGGTTTTTCTTTACTTGGTGGTCATTAAAAACGAAATTTTTGTGTTAAGTGGTTTTCCTTTACTTGGTGGTCATTAAAAACGAAATTTTTGTGTTAAATAAGTAGTTTTTGTATCTTTTAAAAGAGCTTTCCAGTGAGTGAGTTACTCAGTTGCCTGATTCATTGTGGTTTTTCTTTCCGTGTTGGTCATTTGTTGTATCATTTAATAGAGCTTTAAATAGTTTTAGAGAATCAGTTGCCGTATTCCGTGTGGTTTTCATTTACTGGGTGGTCATTAAAAACGAAATTTTTGTGTTAAATCAGTAGTTTTTGTATCTTTTAAAAGAGCTTTACGGGGTTTGAGAGACTCAGTTGCCTGATTCCGTGTGGTTTTTCTTTACTTGGTGGTCATTTGTTGTATCTTTTAAAAGAGCATTACAGAGTTTGAGAGACTCAGTTGCCTAATTCCGTGTGGTTTTACTTTACTTGGTGGTCATTAAAAACGAAATTTTTGTGTTAAATAAGTTGTTTTTGTATCTTTTAAAAGAGCTTTACAGGGTTTGAGAGACTCAGTTGCCTAATTCCGTGTGGTTTTTCTTTACTTGGTGGTCATTAAAAACGAAATTTTTGTGTTAAATAAGTAGTTTTTGTATCTTTTAATAGATCATTATGGGTATTGAGAGACTCAGTTGCCAGATTCCATGTGGTTTTTTCTTTACTTGGTGGTCATTAAAAACGAAATTTTTTGTGTTAAATAAGTAGTTTTTGTATCTTTTAAAAGAGCTTTAAGGGGTTTGAGAGACTCAGTTGCCTGATTCCGTGTGGTTTTTCTTTACTTGGTGGTCATTTTTTGTATATTTTAAAAGAGCTGGCCAGTGTTGGAGAGACTCAGGTGCCTAATTCCGGGTGATTTTTCTTTACTAGATGGTCATTAAAAACGAAATTTGTGTGTTAAATAAGTAGTTTTTGTATCTTTTAAAAGAGCTTTACGGGGATTGAGAGACTCAGTTGCCTGATTCCATGTGATTTTTCTTTACTTGGTAGTCATTAAAAACGAAATTTTTGTGTTAAATAAGTAGTTTTTGTATCTTTTAAAAGAACTTTACGGGGATTGAGAGACTCAGTTTTACCTTGTCACAGTTACATTTTCTTGATTTTTCAAAGTTCATTTTGAATTTCTTTCGTTGAAATGCAAGAGTTGGAATATTTCAGTAGTGTTTGGTTGTGGTTTACCTTGTCACAGTTACATTTTCTTGATTTTTCAAAGTTCATTTTGAATTTCTTTCGTTGAAATGCAAGAGTTGGAATATTTCAGTAGTGTTTGGTTGTGGTTTACCTTGTCACAGTTACATTTTCTTGATTTTTCAAAGTTCATTTTGAATTTCTTTCGCTGAAATGCAAGAGTTGGAATATTTCAGTAGTGTTTGGTTGTGGTTTACCTTGTCACAGTTACATTTTCTTGATTTTTCAAAGTTCATTTTGAATTTCTTTCGCTGAAATGCAAGAGTTGGAATATTTCAGTAGTGTTTGGTTGTGGTTTACCTTGTCACAGTTACATTTTCTTGATTTTTCAAAGTTCATTTTGAATTTCTTTCGTTGAAATGCAAGAGTTGGAATATTTCAGTAGTGTTTGGTTGTGGTTTACCTTGTCACAGTTACATTTTCTTGATTTTTCAAAGTTCATTTTGAATTTCTTTCGCTGAAATGCAAGAGTTGGAATATTTCAGTAGTGTTTGGTTGTGGTTTACCTTGTCACAGTTACATTTTCTTGATTTTTCAAAGTTCATTTTGAATTTCTTTCGTTGAAATGCAAGAGTTGGAATATTTCAGTAGTGTTTGGTTGTGGTTTACCTTGTCACAGGTACATTTTCTTGATTTTTCAAAGTTCATTTTGAATTTCTTTCGCTGAAATGCAAGAGTTGGAATATTTCAGTAGTGTTTGGTTGTGGTTTACCTTGTCACAGTTACATTTTCTCGATTTTTCAAAGTTCATTTTGATTTTCTTTCGTTGAAATCCAAGAGTTGGAATATTTCAGTAGTGTTTGGTTGTGGTTTACCTTGTCACAGTTACATTTTCTTGATTTTTCAAAGTTCATTTTGAATTTCTTTCGCTGAAATGCAAGAGTTGGAATATTTCATTGTCACAGTTACATTTTAATTTTTATACAAAGTACATTGTTTTGTACATTAGATTTTTAGAATTTGTTTTTAAATGTCTTTAGTTTTTGGTTTTGGTTTACATTGTCACAGTTACATTTTCTTTATTTTTCAAAGTTCATTTTGAATTTCTTTCGTTGAAATGCAAGAATTGGAATATTTCAGTAGTGTTTGGTTATGGTTTACCTTGTCACAGTTACATTTTCTTGATTTTTCAAAGTTCATTTTGAATTTCTTTCGTTGAAATGCAAGAGTTGGAATATTTCATTAGTGTTTGGTTGTGGTTTACCTTGTCACAGTTACATTTTCTTGATTTTTCAAAGTTCATTTTGAATTTCTTTCGTTGAAATGCAAGAGTTGGAATATTTCAGTAGTGTTTGGTTGTGGTTTACCTTGTCACAGTTACATTTTCTTGATTTTTCAAAGTTCATTTTGAATTTCTTTCGTTGAAATGCAAGAGTTGGAATATTTCAGTAGTGTTTGGTTGTGGTTTACCTTGTCACAGTTACATTTTCTTGATTTTTCAAAGTTCATTTTGAATTTCTTTCGTTGAAATGCAAGAGTTGGAATATTTCAGTAGTGTTTGGTTGTGGTTTACCTTGTCACAGTTACATTTTCTTGATTTTTCAAAGTTCATTTTTAATAATTCAATAAACGTGATTAAACACGTTTTTAAACTACATTATATTTGCATGCCTTTCCTTGGCACCTTTCCAAACGAGCGGGGATTCCCCGCTGGTTCCTACACATTGCAAAAAAGTGAGCAGTACGAAAACTCCACGTTTTCAACCAGACTGGTTTTTAGACAACACACCCACAGAGATGACACACACACATAGAGACGAGACACGCACAGACACGACACACAAACAGAGCCATAGTGAGAGAGATATCCAAAATGTTGGGTTGAACTAGGTGCACTTACAGGGGCGCCCCACACAAAGTGAACCTAGATCAACCCAACTTTTTGGATATCTCTTTTTGATATCTTTTTGGATAGAATCCCCGCTCGTTTGGAAAGGTGCCAAGGAAAGGCATGCAAATAGCATGTAGTTTAAAAACGTATTTAATCACGTTTCTTGAATGATTCAAAATGAACTTTGAAAAATCAAGAAAATGTAACTGTGACAAGGTAAACCACAACCAAACACTACTGAAATATTCCAACTCTTGCATTTCAACGAAAGAAATTCAAAATGAACTTTGAAAAATCAAGAAAAATGTAACTGAGACAAGGTAAACCACAACCAAACACTACTGAAATATTCCAACTCTTGCATTTCAGCGAAAGAAATTCAAAATGAACTTTGAAAAATCAAGAAAATGTAACTGTGACAAGGTAAACCACAACCAAACACTACTGAAATATTCCAACTCTTGCATTTCAACGAAAGAAATTCAAAATGAACTTTGAAAAATCAAGAAAATGTAACTGTGACAAGGTAAACCACAACCAAACACTACTGAAATATTCCAACTCTTGCATTTCAGCGAAAGAAATTCAAAATGAACTTTGAAAAATCAAGAAAATGTAACTGTGACAAGGTAAACCACAACCAAACACTACTGAAATATTCCAACTCTTGCATTTCAACGAAAGAAATTCAAAATGAACTTTGAAAAATCAAGAAAATGTAACTGTGACGAGGCAAACCACAACCAAACACTACTGAAATATTCCAACTCTTGCATTTCAGCGAAAGAAATTAACAATTAAATTTTAAAAATCAATAAACTTTAACTGTTAAAAGTTAATCCAAAACCAAACAATACTGAAATATTCAAACTCTTGCATTTCAGCGAAAGAAAATCAAAATGAACTTTGAAAAATCAAGAAAATGTAACTGTGACAAGGTAAACCACAATCAAACACTACTGAAATATTCCAACTCTTGCATTTCAACGAAAGAAATTCAAAATGAACTTTGAAAAATAAAGAAATTGTAACTGTGACACGTTAAACCACAACCAATAACTACTGAAATATTCCAACTCTTGCATTTCAACGAAAGAAATTCAAAATGAACTTTGAAAAATAAAGAAAATGTAACTGTGACAAGGTAAAACTGAGTCTCTCAATCCCCGTAAAGCTCCTTTAAAAGATACAAAAACTACTTATTTAACACAAAAATTTCTTTTTTAATGACCACCAAGTAAAGAAAAACCACACGGAATGCGGCAACTGAGTCTCTCAATCCCCGTAAAGCTCTTTTAAAAGATACAAAAACTACTTATTTAACACAAAAATTTCGTTTTTAATGACTACCAAGTAAAGAAAAATCACACGGAATCAGGCAACTGAGTCTCTCAAACCCCTTAAAGCTCTTTTAAAAGATACAATAACTACTTATTTAACACACAATGTTCGTTGTTACTGACCATCAAGTAAAGACAAAACACACTGACTTAGGCACCTGTGTCTCTCAATCCCTGTAAAGCTCTTTTAAAAGATACAACAAATGACCACCAAGTAAAGAAACACCACTCGGAATCAGGCAACTGAGTCTCTCAAACCCCTTAAAGCTCTTTTAAAACATACAAAAACTACTGATTTAACACAAAAATTTTGTTTTTAATGACCCTCAAGTAAAGGAAAACCACACGGAATTAGGCAACTGAGTCTCTCAAACTCTGTAAAGCTATTTTAACATATACAACAAATGCCCACCAAGTAAAGAAAAAACCACACGGAATCAGGCAACTGAGTCTCTCAAACCCCTTAAAGCTCTTTTAAAAGATACAAAAACTACTGATTTAACACAAAAATTTCTTTTTTAATGACCACCAAGTAAATAAAAAACCACATGGAATCCGGCAACAGAGTCTCACAATCCCCTAAAAGCACTATTAAAAGATACAAAAACTACTTATTTAACACAAAAATTTCGATTTTAATGACCATCAATTAAAGAAGAATCACCATGAATTATGCAACTGAGTCTCTAAAACTCCGTAAAGCTATTTTAAAAGATACAAAAACTACTGATTTAACACAAAAATTTCGTTTTTAATTACAATCAAGTAAAGAAAAACAACACGGACTTAGGCAACTGAGTATCTCAAACCATGTAAAGCTCTTTTAAAAGATACAACAAATGACCACCAAGTAAAGAAAAACCACACGGAATCAGGCAACTGAGTCTCTCAAACACCTTAAAGCTCTTTAAACGATACAAAAACTACTTATTTAACACAAAAATTTCGTTTTTAATGACCACCATGAAAAGAAAAACCACACGGAATCAGACAACTGAGTCTCTCAAACTCTGTAAAGCTCTTTTAAAAGATACAACAAATGACAACCAAGTAAAGAAAAACCACATGGAATCCAGCAACTGAGTCTCTCAATCCCCGTAAAGCTCTTTTAAAAGATACAAAAACTACTTATTTAACACAAAAATTTCGTTTTTAATGACCACCAAGTAAAGAAAAACCACATGGAATCCGGCAACTGAGTCTCTCAAACCCTGTAAAGCTCTTTTAAAAGATACAACAACTGACCACCAAGTTTCGTTTTTAATGACCACCAAGTAAAGAAAAACCACATGGAATCCGGCCACTGAGTCTCTCAATCCCCGTAAAGCTCTTTTAAAAGATACAAAACTACTTATTTAACACAAAAATTTCGTTTTTAATGACCATCAAGTAAAGAAAAATCACACGGAATTAGGCAACTGAGTCTCTCAAACCCTGTAAAGCTCTTTTAAAAGATACAACAAATGACCACCAAGTTTCGTTTTTAATGACCACCAAGTAAAAAAAAACCACAAGGAATCAGGCAACTGAGTCTCTCAATCCCCTTAAAGCTATTTTAAAAGACAAAAAAACTACTTATTTAAAACTAAAATTTAGTTTTTAATTAAAAGCAAGTAAAGAAAAAACACACGGAATTAGTCAACTGAGTCTCTCAAACCCTGTAAAGCTCTTTTTAAAGATACAACAAATGACCACCAAGTAAAGAAAAACCACATGGAATCAGGCAACTGAGTCTCTCAAACCCCCTTAAAGCTCTTTTAAAAGATACAAAAACTACTGATTTAACACAAAAATTTTGTTTTTAATGACCACCAAGTAAAGGAAAACCACACGGAATTAGGCAACTGAGTCTCTCAAACCCCTTAAAGCTCTTTTAGAAGATACAAAAACTACTTATTTTAACACAAAATACAAGCAAGCAAATAACATGGGAATTCCTATACACGCAGGCAAATAACTGAGTTATTTTTACGTCACAATTTTTCAACTTAAAATCATTCTAATTATAGCATCCCATTCCTCACTCTTTAATTACCCGTGAGGCATTCTTAACCATCGCAATACCTTTACGCAAATATCTTTTCGCAAAAAATTCGCAAATCTCGTAAACTAAAGAAGTAATTACCCTTTTCAAAAACATTAGTCCTTCTATTAATGAACCCATGAAACGAAACCAGTCTGATAGCATCACACAATCTCGCTCCTAGTTCCAAAAATGGAATGCATGTAGCGTTCGTAGTAATAGGTTTAAAAACCTATTAGCCAAGTTTAAAAAAAAAACAACCTACTAATCAACTTACAGATGAATGACCACGGATTTAACCTAAAAAAAAACTTGTATATCATGAACTAGAAATCTATGTCAGAAAAACTTGTCCTTAAATTGCGTAAATCTCTTGGCAAAGGTGTAATGCCCCTGTAGAATAGAATTACCAGAAAAACCTGTTTGGTACGGGGGCGTCAGTAAAGTATAAGGTTCTACCAGAAAAACCTGTTTGGTACGGGGGCGTTGTAGAATTCAATATGATAAGGGAGTACTGACTCTCTTTGAAAAGGTGTAGAGCTTCTATAGAATTCAAAAGATGGTTACTACTGATATATATTTACGGAAAAGCTGGAAGATGTTTTTTTTTTTTACTCTTATTCAAAAACAAGGGTATATCCGGGATTTTTTCGCGGGGGTGCAAAAAAGTTTTAAAAAGCTTTAAAAATTTATTTCTATGACTTTTTGTTGCGTTTTTACGAGTCGGACATTTTTTTTTTTTTTGGGGGGGGGGGGGGAGTTCAATCCAATGCCCCCTCCCCTTCAAGATGCGATCTTGCTTCTATTTTAAAAAAATGTAAAATTTAAATAAATGGCAAAAACTTATAATTAAGATAGTGAACACAAAATATACGGGCCTACTAAGCAACGACTGAATATTTCGATTTCAGGTCCGGTTTTTTTCGCTCATAAAGACTTCCGACTGAGAAACCGAATAATGGGTATTTGTTAGTACATATATTTCTTTTTCCTTGTCTTATGTTCTGCCCTTATTTATACTGAAAGCCAAAGTTGTAATTTCCTATTGTAATTACTATTTTTACTATTTTTTTTACTATTTTTAAGTTATAATTACTATTTTTGTGAACAAGGCAGAGATATAACGCTTTAAGGAATAAAAGAAATGAAATATCTTGGGAACTAAATAAGATAGAAGAAGACCGTCTGAGGTAATCGACACTCTGTGCTTTGTTTGAGGGGATATAATCTAAACCCAAGTTATCTGAAATTCGTCATATAACTCCTTTTAAATTACTGCAGTGGAGTTTTAGGAACGTGAATTTTACAGAGAAGTTTCATATTGGAGCTCACCATTGCTCCCTTTGGACAGCCCATTCAAACTTTAGCGTAAAGAGCGAGATATTGACTAGGGGGAGAACCCCCTCATATACGTAATAATTTATGTTCGTTTTAAGTTTTAATGTTGCTCCTTACTATCAGTTGAAAAATGTATTTTTTTTATTTAATTTCCGATCGTTTTTTTAAATAATGCTGGGAAATCCGGCGGCCCCTTCATAGAAATGTCCCTTCCCCGAAGGAAATATCCTTCATGGAAAGATCCTCTCACGTATCCCCCTCCTCCGACCCCCTCCCCACCCGAAAAAATCCCTACTGAAAACGTCTGTATACTTCGCAATAACCAATACTGTATGTAAACAATGGACAAGGTTCATAACTTGCAGCCCTTCTCCCGGGTGCTGTGGGGGATCAAGTCATCCTCAAGGACATATTTATCAGATTTTTGACTATGCTGAACAAAATGGCTATCTCACAATTTTGATCGGGTGACTTTGGGAAAAAAAGAGCGTGGGAGGGCGCCAAGTTGCCCTCCAATTTTTTGGTCACTTAAAAAGGGCCCTAGAACTTTCAATATTCGTTCGAATGAGCCCTCTCACGATATTATAGGACTAATGGATCGATACGATCATCCCTGGAAAAAATAATAATAAAAAAATAATAATGAAGATAAACACGCCTCCGCTATCTTTCTTCTTGCAAAAAAGACAAAACTCCACATTTTACCAGATAGGAGCTTGAAACATCTACTGTAGGGTTTTCTATTCCGATGAATCTGATGGTTTTATTTTCATTAATATTCTATCACTTTTAGGGGGTGTACCCCCCTTTTTCGAAAATAACGCAAATTGTTTTCAGGCGCGTAACTTTCGATGGGTTGGACTAAGCTTGATGTAACTTGTATATTTGAAATCCGCATTAAAATCTGATTCTTTTGATGTATCTATTGGTACCAAAATTCCATTTTTTAGAGTTTCGGTTACTATTGAGCCGGGTTGCTCCCTACTTACAGTTCGTTAAAACGAACTGTTTGATAAAGGTTCCTGACTGCAATGAAACAAAGATTTTGTTACTATCGTGTTGGTTCAGATTTGTTTTTTTATCAAATAAAACAAAGTTTTTAGAACTGAAAGTAAGGATGCCGCTCCTAAGAAATTGGGACAAACAGTCAAACTTTAGTGTAAAGAGCAAGGTATTGAAGAGGGGGAAACCCTTCATATATGGAATAATTTCTGTTCGTTTGAGGAAGTTCACGTTTTCTTTAAATCTTTCTTTATGGCATCCCAACCGCGGACGACCTGCTTTCCGTTTAGCCCTAGAAGGTTGGCTGAAAAGGACAACCTTTGGCAGTCTCTCACATCCTTCATCCGCAAAACGTTTAGCCCTAGAAGATTGGCCGAAAAGGACAACCTTTGGCAATTTCTCATCCTTCATCCGCAGAACGTACCCTATCAATCTCAATCTTTCTCTCTTTATAGCCCCAGAAAGCGGGATTGAACCACATTTTTCGTACAAACTACTCTTTGAAATACGTCAGTCAGGCAATTTCTCTGGAAAACATTTAGCAAATCTTCATCCACTTTTCGGAGCGTCCATGCTTCAGAGCCATACTTGATCACTGTCATCAATGAAGTGTCCAAAATTCTAATCTTGGTTTGCAGACTTATCTTCCTATTCTTCCAAACCTTTTTTAATTGTGAATTGTGAGTCTTGGGTTCTACTTTTAATATCTTCGCTGCTCCCACCGTCTTGACAAATAATTAAATAATTCTTCTTTTTTTTACTGAAAGTAAGGAGCCACATTAAAGCTTAAAACGAACAGAAATTATTCTGTATACTAAAGGGGCTGTCCCCTCCTCAACGCCTCGCTCTTTACGCTAAAGTTTTTTATTGTTAAAAAAAAGTTATGAGAAAGGGTCTAACTTTAGCGTAAAGAGTGAGGCATTGAGGATGGGACATTCTCTTTCATATACGGAATAATTTCTGTTCGTTTTAAGTTTTAATGTTGCTCCTTACTTTCAGTAAAAAAACTTGTTTTTTTATTTAATTTTTGAAAGTTTTTGAATTACTGGAAGTTTTGATTTTAGCTCACTGTACATGAATAATTAATAAAAAATTGCATATTAATTTTACTTTTAGACTATTTGGCTAAATGGCTTTCTCGATAGTTGTTTAATTTTATTTGCGAACGTTTTTGTTAGTAATAAATATACGTAACTTACGAATTAACTCACGTAACGAACTTCTATATCCATATATTTTTAATACCTTATATTAAGGGGTTCGCCCCCTAGTCAATACCTCGCTCTTTACGCTAAAGTTCAAATTTTGTTACAATTCTATAAAAATTAACCCTTAGTCACAAAGGTCGCTAATTAGAATAAATAGATCTTATGAAAGTACTAAAAAAATCTTTAGCGTAAAGAGCAAGGTATTGACTAGGGGGCGAACCTAATCATATACTTAATAATTTCTTTTCGTTTTAAGTTTTTATGTTGCTCCTTACTTTCAGTTGAAAAACTTGTTTTTTTTTTTATTTAATTTCTGATCGTTTTTTTAAATAATGCTGGGAAATCCGACGCCCCCTTCATAGCAATGTCCCTTCCTCCATGAAAACCTCCTCCATTGAAAGATCCCCCCAAATAACCCCGCCCCCCCCCACTACCATAAAAAAATCCCCCTTGAAAACGTCTGTATACTTCCCAATAACCAATACTATATGTAAACATTGGGTAAAGTTCATAACTTTCAGCCCTCTCCCCAGGGACTTTGGGGGATTAAGTTATCCTAAAAGAAATATTAATTACATTTTCGACCATGCTGAACAAAATGGCTATCTCAAAATTTTGGTCGGGTAACTCTGGGAAAAAATGAGCGTGGGAGGGGCCTAGTTGCCCTCCATTTTTTTGGTCACTTAAAAAGGGCACTAGAGTAGGTGACATTAAATAAATTAAAAAAAAAAAAAAAAAGGGCACTAGAACTTTTAATTTCTGTTCGAATGAGCCCTCCCACGATATTTTAGGACCAATGGGTCGATACGATCGACCCTGGGAAAAAGAAAACAACAAAAAACAAATAAACACGCATCCATGATCTTTCTTCTGGCAAAAATACAAAATTTGACATTTTTGCAGATAGGAGCTTGAAAACTTTACAGCAGGGTTCTCTGATACGCTGAATCTGATGGTGTGATTTTCAAATAAGGTTATATAGATTTTGGGGGGTGTTTCCCCCTGTTTTCGAAAATCAGGCAAATTTTCTCAGGCGTGTAACTTTTGATGGGTAGGACTAAACTTGATGAAATTTATATATTTGAAATCATTATTAAAATCTGATTCTTTTGATGTATCTATTGGTATCAAAATTCCGTTTTTTAGAGTTTCAATTACTATTGAGCCGGGTCGCTCCTTACTTACAGTTAATTACCAGGAACTGTTTGATACTACCAAGATAAATGAAGCTGTCCACCTCCTCAATCTTTTCATCACCCAACGTCACCTTTACCTATTCCTAGCCTTAGTGACTTGGTCTTCTTAATATTTATTTAAACTTATTCTAGCACCCTAAACTCGGGCCATATAGTGTGCCATATTTGCCCAAAAAGGAACCATATACTGAAACGGAAGTCAAATTTGTATTATATTAAATTTTCTGCTGTCTTGTGGTGTTAACGTTGAGATGGTAGATGGCAATTTTGCTATCATTATACAGCTGAGATTCAGCTTATCCATCTACCGAACTTATTTTTGAAATTAGCTTTGATTTTCTTTTTTTTAGATCAAAAAATAAGTTGAGAAGGTTGCAAAAACCCACTAAAATAGTAAATTTTCCTGTTTATTAGGCAATTTATATCATTCTTTAAATAATGTCAAAAATTCAAAATTTGGGATTGTTAGGAATCAGATAAAATCTTAGTTTTTTCGGGATGGGGTTTTTGCGAAGCTCAACATCACCCGAAAAGTCAGGAAAGGAGAAAGCACTTTGTATTGGGGGATTAAAAATTTGCACAGTAATGGATACGATACAAAAAAAAAGAAAAAGAAAAACAGATATTATTTCTTTTACACAGATCACAATCAAGGCCGTATTCAGGGAGGGGTGGCTACAGGGTTGGAACCCCCCCCCCCTCTCCCCGAAATGTTTGACTGACTCGTGAAAAAGTACAAAATGGTAATAAACAAATTTTTGATATGTTTTGTAAACTTCTTTTTTTGCAAACTCCCCCCCCCAAAAAAAAAATCCTGGGTACGGCCTTGATTCTGGCATATTTATTATTTAACATATTCAGCTGAATATATTTTTGATATTTTGAGGTAACATAAGCTATTGAAAGAAAAAAAGAAGGCAAACCCATAGCTAAAGTATAGCGATTTGCTTAGACAGAATATAATTCAGCCTTCAGATTCCAAATATGACAACACTGCTTTCTTTATCTTACAATCGAAAAAATACATCAGATTTCGGCACATTCATGCTATCCGACAGATTTAAAAACCTGTTTAAGATTTTTCCACCTATCGGCTATCACAACTGTCTGATTTATCGCAAAAGAATGCTAAAATGTTGTCTACAATTCTTACATGCATAATAGAAACTGATTCTTGTAGCTATCAAAGCGAAAAAATCACCTTTATCTCTTCACTGTGACCTATATGACCTTAATAAGGGTTTGCGTCTCTACACTTGTACCACGATAGAAGGACTTTAAAGGCTCACTCAAGGCATTTTTGGTCTTACCCAGGGCCGTATCCAGGATTTTTTTTCGGGTGAGGGAGTTACAAAAGCATTTTTTTTTTTTGGGGGGGGGGGGTTACAAAAAAAAGTTTATTTATTGTTTTATTTATTATGTTAGTATATTTAATTTGGTTTGATCATTTAACTCGATTATTGGTTCTTGTGCACTTTATGGTACACACCGCTATATACTGTACAAGGAACTACTAATGGAAACCCTTCGAACGGGTATTTGCAAGACATAAATTGATTGCAAAGCGTCATTTCTCATTGCGTTTTACGCTATGCTTTACCCAACCGCCCCCCTAACCCCATCCCTTAATATGCAAACATATAACCCAAATTTGTTTCTAAACTATTATATATTCATCCTATTTAATTACATTTCATGAACATTAACCAAACTTGACTTAGCGGTGTGTATTGTAAAATGGACAAGTATCCGATTATTTAATGGCAAAGGATTTTATTTCTAATTTTAGGATTTTTTGTAAGCGCACTGGTGAAAAATCACAAGACTGGATCTGATTCTTGGTAATTTACATGATAGCTCTGTTTGTCATTCTAATGACAAGTAAATAGCAATTTATTTTGAGGAAAGTTTCGCAATTTTGGCTAGCTCGTATTCGTCAAAACCCATAAAAACAGTCAATTATGCATAAAATTCTTGAAATATCGGGGATTCCTACACATTTTGGGGAAGAGCGTAGGTGTAGCAAGGCACATATGTAGTATTTTCTCATGGGTGGGATAAAATGTCGAAAAAGTGTCAAAAAGGCGAATTCTATCGGAGACATAAGAAACTACAGATAAAATCACTAACATCCCTAGATTGAAGAGGGGGCACAAAAGCCTCTCCTTTCATACCTGCCCGTGAAGAACCTCGCTTCGTGTACGTTCCTGTCTCTTCCGTCGCATACCTAATACCTTGATAGTATTAATACTATTGGGGTAGTGAATTTTATGAATAAATAACATACTAATGTTGTTCTATTTTTTTCGATATCGCCTTATTTATGAAATCATTGAGCTGGGGGAATATTACTGTATTATACTAAAGCTTAAGGATATCCGTTGACACACGTGTGGGACAAGTATACACTTTCTAGGCCCCCCCCCCCCGCACACACACACACACACACCAGAAACACACATTGAATTACGTGTCAAATTGAGCATCTTGGGTAAACACTTCATCTGCCTAAAAGAGGGGGTGGAGTGGCTGGTGAAGAGCCACTGTGCTCTTTCAAGGGTTGGGGGTGCTCCTCCACATACAAAACTTGAAACAGCTGTACAACGTGCATAAAACTCCTTTTAAGTACACTAGAATCGGCTAGTCCTGAATACGACGAGCCACAACTGCTCCTCGCAAATTTTTTTCCTGCAAAAAAAATTGCCAATATGCAAAAGACCAGACTTTCCAAGCCTCAGCACTTTCACCAAATTTCTTTCTAATTTCCTCTAAACCTTAAACTGTACATTGTATACCGTACGTGTGAAAATAATAAGTGTTTAATCTTTAATATATTTAAGGAATATTATCATTAATGTTGCAATTAAGATTGGTTCAATCATCTCATCCTTATTTAAATGCAGATACCGGAAACAGGTGACAGGATAAACGAAAAGCTGGCAAAAACGGTTAAAGCGGAAATTCATTCTGAGAATGTCGGAAAGACAAATGCCATGTTCAAATGGTGCGTCATGTTATTTCAGCAGCGGCGTCTATTCACAAAAATGTAGAGGGGTGGGGGGATATATTATTTAAAGTCTAGAGGGATAATGTTGTTGTTTGTCAATGAAAATACCATAAAAGATATTTTGGTACTAGTCTATTATATAATACACACTCGAGAAGTGAAGTTTGGTTAATGCTAATGAAAAATAAAATATAATGGAAATAGAATACATTATTAGCAAAATTGTGAAAACTGCAACTTGTAAATATGCTCCCAAACGCAGAAATGTCTTCAAGAATCGCGATAAAATAAACTCGGCCTTCTGCCTTTACTGTCACCCGCAACATGTACTCTACTAAGTATGAATGTAAATGATAGCGGTATATACCTCGGTGCCGTTTGTTCCTCCACTTTGTGGAACCCCACATTCTCTCTACTTTTTGGGTAGAGGAGCTGGTTTTACTTTTACTTTTAGAAAACCACGTATTGACACGCAAATTGACGGTTTTCAAACATGGCCTAGTGTTACACTTCCAAAAATGTTGCTTCTCGTAAGAGTACAAAGTCATGGCGTATCCATTGATGCAGTGTTTTGTTTTGGGCAACAACCCCTTATCCTGGAAAAATATAGTTACCTGTTTTTCAATCCTTGGCAAATTCAAAATCTTAATTTAAACATCTATGGTGAGATACTATATTCTGTCACTATTCAAAGCAAACTATCCGGTGTCCTCGAGAATCGCGTTAATAATGAACTAAAGTGAACTTAGATAAGAATCGCGTTTATAATAAACTTTTCTTTGTCTTTGAGACGGTCGGCCGACGCCGAAGCTCCCGATCTAATAATTCACAAATGACCTTCAAAATTTTGCTAATGAAGTATTCTATTTTCGTCATATTTAATTATCACCAAACTTCACTTCTCGAGTGTGTTTTATATAATAAACAAGTACCAGCATTTTTCAATGAAGAAAAGTATTTTTAAATAGCTTGGGGGTGACAACAAAATCTACGGGGGAGGGGGGAGTGATCAATTTTAGGATTCCTGGTAAAGCGTGATTCAATTTCATTAGTTTACTTCTGTGACGTATTTATTTAAGCCAATCACATCATTTCTTCAGTGTTCGTCACAAAGAGAAGCCAGATATTCCAGCCTTGTAAAACCGAGATTGGTCCCCCCGTGTTACTGCTTTAAATTTTAAGCAATTAAAAAAATAAGTTCTGAGAAACAAGATTTCAATGAGTTTCTATGAACAAAAAGAATATGTGCATACGTATTAGAAGTGGTAATTAATGTGGCACTGATTAAAATTTAAATATGTTATTATGTTCCTAGGCATTGCCGCTGGGGTTAGTCTGTATATTTCGACAACTATCCCTATAATGTTTTATATTTTGCCTATTTCCCTTAGTTTGGAATTAGTCCCCCAACCCCAAAGTTAACTTCCTTTGGGCTCGTCAGAAGGGTTGATTTCGAAAGCACTAAACCACAAAGCAGATTCCGCTTATGTTATGTTACTTTTGATTCGAGACATCTTAATTAAAATCAATTATTTAAAAACCATTCTTTCTCTTCCCCGAATCAAACTGAATTTCTACATAGAATAGATGGCGGTATCGCTATTGCAGCAAAGTTTTAATCAAATGTTTCCTACAATTTTGCGCTCTTGCCTATGTTAAATGTAGCCAACATATTGTGTCTTAATTTTTGACTGACAAGCTGTCAGGACTATTCAAGGGGGGACTGAGTTACTGGGGCAAGCTATCCCGTGTGAACTGGCTGGGGGGGGGGGGGTGATAATATTTTGAAGGCTGGGCTGGTGGGGGTCAAACCCCCTACCCCCTCCCCCCGGATACGGCCTTGATTGGCGAATCCATCATTTCTATTTTCTGAGATATTGATTTAGCTTCCGTCATAAACGGATCTTGTTGCGTGATTTACCATTATAATTTCTAGAGTTATTCGTCTTTTATAATTACTTTATTCTTAAAGTTCAAAACCTTAATTGACTCCTTTGACATCTCAATCTGCTATTCTAAAAGGGAGAAAGGCACATACGTGTTATCCAGAACGCACTCGAGAAATGAAGTTAGTTTAATATTAAATAAAAAAAAAACAAGTTTTTTTTAACTGAAAGCAGAAACGATATGAAAACTTAAAACGAACAGAAATTATTCCGTATATGAAAGGGGCTGTCCCCTCCTCAACAACTCGTTCTTTACGCTAAAGCTTTTTATTGTTTTAAAAAATAGAAAGAGTCTAACAGAGTTGTGAGAAAGAGTCTAACCTTAGCGTAAAGAGCGAGGCATTGAGGAGGGGAAAGCCCCTTTTATATAGGGAATAATTTCTGTTCGTTTTAAGTTTTAATGTCGCTCCTTACTTTCAGTTAAAAAAACTTGATTTTTTTTATTTAATTTTGGACGTTTTTGAATTAATGCAGGTTCGGATTTGAAATTCAAAATGCAGGTTTTATTTGAAGTTCAGGTTTTGATCTGAGCCGGAAGTTCCGGCTCACTCTACATGAATAATTAAAACAAAATTTGCGTAGGCCTATTAATTTTACTTTTATTTGGTTAAATGGCTTTCTCGAAAGTTGTTAAATTTTATTCACGAACGTTTTTATTAATAATATATTTGCGTAACTTGCGAATTAACTTACGTAAAGAACTTCTATATTCATATAATTTTAATACGTATGTTAGGGGGTTCGCCCCCAAGTCAATACCTCGCTCTTTACGCTAAAGTCTGAATTTTGTTCCAATTCTTTAAAAATTACCCCTTAATCACAAAGGCCGTTAATTAGAATAAATAGCTCTTATGAAAGTACTAAAAAATCTTTGGCTTAAAGAGCGAGGTATTGACTAGAGGGCGAACCCAATCAGATAAGTAATAATTTCTGTTCGTTTTAAGTTTTGACGTTGCTCCTTACTTTCAGCTGAAAATTTTTTTTAATTTAATTTCTGATCGTTTTTTTTTAAATAATGCTGGGAAATCCGCCGCCCCCTTCATAGCAATGTCCCTTCCCCAATGAAAACTTCCTCCATGGAAAGATCCGTAAACATTGGGTATGGTTCATAACTTTCAGCCCTCCCCCGGGGACTTTGGGGGATTAAGTCATCCTAAAAGACATAGTTATTATATTTTCGACCATGCTGAACAAAAAGGCTATCTCAAAATTTTGATCAGGTGACTTTGGGAATAAAATGAGCGTGGGACTTAAAAAGGGCACTAGAACTTTTAATTTCCGTTCGAATGAGCCCTCCCATGATATTCTAGGACCACTGGGTCGAAACAATCACCCCTGGAAAATAAACAAACAAATAAACACGTATCCGTGATCTTTCTTCTGGCAAAAAATACAAAATTCCACATTTTTGCGGATAGGAGCTTGAAACCTCTTCACAAGGGTTCTATAATACGCTAAATCTGATGATGTGACTTTCATGAAGGTTCTGTAAATTTTAGGGGGTGTTTCCCCCTTTTTTCGAAAATCAGGCAAGTTTTCTCAGGCGCTTAACTTTTGATGAGTAGGACTAAACTTGATGAAACTTATATATTTGAAATGAGCATAAAAATTTGATTCTTTTGATGCATCTATTGGTATCAAAATTCCGTGTTTTAGAGTTTCGGTTACTATTGAGCCGGGTCGCTTCGCACCACGAACAGTTTGACTAATGAAATGTACCAAAATATGATGAAAATATAATACTTTAGTAACAAAATTATGGGAACTACAATAAATAACTATGAAAAGCAGGCCGCCCAGAATGTATTATATTAAATACCTAACCTAATGTAACCTTACCTAATCATCTCTATATGTTAAATATTTTATTAAAATATACCTGCATTGTAGTTTATTTCATGAAATAATAAATTTATTATAACCGTATGCGAGAGAAAATCAGTTTACTCAGATCAAAGGAAATTTCTTGAGTGTGTTCTGCATAATACGTAAGTACCGGGAGAAATATCATCACTAACACTTTTTTTATACTGCATTTAGCAAGCAGTGGATTTTTCTGAGGGGGTAATTTTGCTTTGAAATATTCGATAATATTAAAATATATTTTGTCATATAAAAAAATACTATTATTTGTATTAAAGAACCTTTTATTTCCCCCGTCTGGTATGAAGAAAGGTGCCAAACGTTCAATAAAATCAGTTCCACTTCCTGCTCGCTAGGAGTGCCATCGTTGCTGGAAAATTTGCTATCATAGTGGGACTTCCGGTTTCAATTTAGATGTTGCAACTGCTCTGTGGGAGATTTAGAATGGTTATTAAAACTAACATGGCTTAAAAAATATTATGGCAATGGCAATAAAGGGCAGTTCCTTTAACAGCATCAGTAGCATTAGTCCAATATTTCACAAGTAGTATGGTAATCTCGATTGTATTTTATCATAAGCTACCTAACTTATATGATTTGCCTGTCAACCCAGCCCACATTTAATGGTTTGCACGAAAGGACTAGACACTGTATCATCCATGTATCTAATGTTTCGTTTGCCTCTGTGTCTTCGGCCTCTCGTACCTCTAATCCTACCTCCAAAGCTTCTGACCTTGCACTTGGTTCTGAGTCCCTGCTACGATCCTGTATCAGTGCCCTCAGGGGCTTATCTAGAGCAAAATCTTGGTGGAGGCTTCATGTGACAAGGGCGCCATTGAGCAAATCTTGGTGGGGGGGAATTTGACAAAGGTGCTAATAATAGACAAATTTATTCTAAAACAAAGAGTAAAAAAGAAAAAAACAAGATAAGAGCGCACCAGAAAAAATCTTGGGGGCCCGGGGTCCCCACGGCCCCCTGGATCCGCCAATGATGCCTCTAAGTTTTCTGGTATGTTCAATGAGTCAGTGTCTAACTCCTTGGTTTAAACGTACCATTGTTGAGCGTATTTAATGTCTTACCTTTGACGGCTCCCAACCACAAACATTTATCATAAAGTTTAGTAACAATAGCACGAAAATTGACTTTATTGGCGACAAATTTAACTCTAACCTATATTGTTCCTTCTGCTAATTTATGGGATCATAAATATAACTCATATTCATGTTAATAAATAACTCATATAGAGAAGCTTTGTATTTATTTTGTGTGGCGTTTTTATGAATACTGCGTTGTGTCACCTTGTTTGGCTTATAATAGATTATTATTATTATTCTAGACTACCTGCTACGCATGTATGATCACATAACAAGTAGGAGTGAGAAGTGGGGGTATACGAAAGCAGGTTTGGGGGACGGGCACAATTCACAGTGCCCAACTTCGTCAAGACGCTATAAAGCAAGCGATTTATATGAAAAGTGACAAAAGTGTATTCAAATCTTCACAAAAATCCCGAAGCGATTCCAAATATAAGTGGCTCTTGCAAGGGCGCATCAAGGATTTTTGTTCGGGCGGGGGGGGGGGGTTAAATAAAAAATGCACCAAAATATTGTTTATATACATTTTTGTTACGTCTTAACGAGTAGGAAAAACATTTCAGGGATGGGGGCAAACCCCGTACCCGCCCTAGATACGGTCTTGGGCTCTTTTATTTTTGACTGATGAAAAGAGTTACAATGTTTACCTTGACAAAGCACGGTTGATTTTCGTGTTTTCTGCATGTAGAAGCTTCTGTAATTTTTGTATTATTATAAATTATTTTATTAGCGTGTACCTAGGTCTGTTGCATGTCCAGTGACAAGTGTCCCCCCCCCCCTTTTATGCTCCCTCTTTGCGAGTATGACTGAAGGAGCGAAATAACATTTTGTACTTGTTGCCCTACTGCTACTAAACACTTGCTTTTTGAGGCTCTTTTATGATTGTTCCGCAGATAATCGGAACTGACACCGAGGTGGGGTAGCACAGTTTCCGTAATCTGGTATACATCTCGTAGGGCCATGTGTGCCGCACAGTTCCACCACACGTGGCACTGTCCCCTTAACGCTTGGCATGGTTTCGCCACACTTGACAAGACAATCTTTGGTTACGCTTGCCACTTGTCAACTGGTGTACGTGAAAGCTGTTGCCCTCTCGATTGATGCACATGTCGCATGCCGACAAGGGTTTGTGGAATGTTGCTCCTAGAGCGGATCCCCAACTTCGTGACGGCCGGAGAGGGCTGGGCAGAACTTCGTTGACCTACAATTAAGCTCATCCTACAAATGTAGCTAGACTTGAATTTTGGCTACCATTTCATTCTCGATAGATTTGTAACTAAATAAAAACAGTGTAAAATTAAGTTCTATCCGAAGTAAGGGGGTACTCGGTAGTTGACAGATTAATATAAATGTAATTAAGAGCTGTTCAAAATTATACTTCAGCCAAGCTAAGGGAGTGAGTAACCACTATTCCTAGTTAGATTATGTATACATCTACATAGGGAAATGGGAGGCTTTGATTCCCCGACAAATTGGTCCACAGAACTCCACCTATTAAAGTAAAAAAAAAAACAACATGTATTTATAATTCACTGTTTGTCTTTAGAACAGCAATCCATAGTACTCCATCTTTATGCGTCGCTGGGTTTATGCAATGCGTGGTTGGGGGCAAGTCATTCGACGCTTCCCGTGTTTTCCCCCGATTTCTCCAGGTACCCATTAAGAGCTGGGTAGACTCTGGCACCGCTGAGCAGAGTCACACCATTGACCCACGTTCCAAATTAAATAGCCAGCGACACCAAGACTCAAACCCCTGACCTCAGGATCTCCAGTCCAGTGCGCTAACCACTCTTCGTAAGCCCAAGTATTTCCAGGAAGACGTTCTCAAACTTTATCCAGGAGAGGGTGTTTCTTTCTTCTGCAAACGCGCGTTTTTTACGTTAAATCTAAATTTTTATTTATTTCAACAGCTTTAACTAAAAAAAATTCTAATTGATGCATTGGATCCTGCTAAATACTTTTTGAGATGTTTACGGTCTTTCTATACGATTTTCTTACGTTTCGCCCCATTTTCGATACATTTCATTTGGTCGAACATGAAATACGTTCGTTTTATTCCTTCCGTTCAGGTCGTTTCAGCAGGTTTGTTCTTTCTCTTTTGCATTGAGGAATGGTTAGCGGAAGTCTTTGCCCATGTTTCTTTTTATCCATGTTTCTTTGTCCATGTTTTCTTTGCCCATATTTCCATGTATCCATGTTTCTTTGCCCATGTTTCTTTGTCCATGTTTCTTTTTATCTTGTCATGGTAGTCACTGGCTGAAAATCAACCTTGTTTGGTTTTGATTTTTCTTATTATTAATTTAAAAAAAACTCTCCGAAAAACAAGTTTTCCGAAGAAAAGTAAAAGCGATTTTAAACTTAAGCTTAGCAGATACAAATACCTGTTAAAATTCAAACTCAACACGACCAGAAATTACTATTAAAGAATAAATGAAACCCAAAACGAACAGAAATTAAATAAACAATCATAGCAAAAAACATACAACAAGTAATAATATAAATGAATAAACAGATCTTAAAGCGAGTAATGCTTAGATTGAATATCAAAATCAAGCTAAAAACAAAAAAAAATTATTTTGCTATTGAAATATAAATGAAACTTAAAACGAACAGAAATTAAATAAACAATCAATGCAAAGAAACATACAATAGATATTAATTTAAATGAATAAATAAATCTTAGAACGGGTGAACCTTAAATTGAATATGCAAATCAAGCTTGAAACGAACAAAAATCACTACAAACAAGAGTTTGGATATCGCCTCCTTCTCTCACTGTAAAAGTCTAAAACCTACTGCGTCATTGGTGCTTTACTGAAAACCAATTTTATTACAAATATTTCCTATTGTACTTAATATTGAATATAAACATTAAAATTATAGTAAAATTTTGACCTTATGAGCTTTCAGCAATTACTATCGTTATACATCAAATATTCAGTTTAATTTAGTTTAATTTTATCAGACAAGAGTTACGCGCGCACACGTAACCTCGTCTAAAATAACCTTAAAAAATGAAATAAAGCCATGTCGACTTTGCATGTCTCTCTCACTATGTATGCGCCGTCGCGGTGTACACTCCATGTCTTTCTTGTCAATTTTATCCGATATAGCCGACAAATGATGTTGATAATGAATTTATTCATTCTGAAATTTAGATTTTGTCAATTTTATCCGATGTATCTGCCAAAGGATGTTGATAAAAAAATTTATTCACTCTAACACTTAGAATTTGTCAATTTTATCCTATGTATCTGAGAAAAGGATGTTGATATAGAATTTAGTCACTCTGATACTTAGATTATGTCCGTTTTTTCCGACATATCAGACAAAGGAGTTTGTTAAAGCCTGTACTCATTCTTAAATTTAGATTTTGTCAATTTTACTTGATGTATCTGACAAATGATGTTGATAAAAAAAAATTACTAACTATTGAAATTGTATTTTGTAGATTTTATACAACATTTACGATAAAGGATGTTGATAACGAATTTATTCACTCTGAAATTTAGATTTTGTCAATTTTATTTGATGCTTCTGACAAAGGATGTTGATAAAAAAAAATGTATTCACACTGACACTTAGAATTTGTCAATTTTATCCTATGTGTCTGAGAAAAGGATGTTGATATATAATTTAGTCACTCTGATACTTAGATTTTGTCAATTTTATCAGACATATCCGATTAAGGATATTGTTATAGAATTTATTAATTCTGAAATTTATATTTTTTCAATTTTATCAGACATATCCGACAAAGGATGTTGATAATGAATTTATTCATTCTGAAATTCAGATTTTGCCAATTTTATCCTATGTATCCGAGAAAAGGATGTTGATATAGAATTTATTCACTCTGACACTTAGATTTTGTCAATTTTTCGGACATATCCGATAAAGGATGTTGTTAAAGCATTTATTTATTCTGAAATTTAGATTTTGTCAATTTTATTTGATGTATCTGACAAAGGATGTTGATAGTAAAAAAAAATTATTCACTCTGGCACTTATATTTTATCAATTTTATTCGATTTATCTGACAAAGGATGCTGTCAAAAAAAAAAGTCAAACTGATACTTAGATTTTGTCAATTTTATCCGACATATCCGACAAAAGGATGTTGATAATGAATTTATTCATTCTGAAATTTAGATTTTGTCAATTTTATCCGATGTATCTGCCAAAGGATGTTGATAAAAAAATTTTTATTCACTCTAACACTTAGAATTTGTTAATTTTATCCTATGTATCCGAGAAAAGGATGTTGATATAGAATTTAGTCTTTCTAATACTTAGATTTTGTCAATTTTATCCGACATATCCGATAAAGGATGTTGTTAAAGCATTTATTCATTCTGAAATTTAGATTGTGTCAATTTTATTTTATATATCTGACAAAATGTGTTGATAAAAAAAATTTATTCACTCTAACACTTATACTTTATCAATTTTATACGAAATATCCGATAAAGGATGTTGATAATGAATTTATTCATTCTGATACCTAGAGTTTGTCAATGTTATCCCATGTGTCTGACAATAGATGTATGCAAATTCCTTTTCTTATATCTCCAATGTTTTAATAGAGATTCTAAACGTTTGATATGCTAGCTTAGCTTACTCTAAAAATAATGAACACATAACAATGTAATATTCTTAATGAAATAATGCTATGTAGAATATTAATACAAAAATATATTATGATACATTATTAATATCAATGATTAACTTTGGACATTTTGAATCTGTTCAAAAAGTAGTTCACCATGTTCTCTCTTGATATTGTAGCTATTGTCTTCTCTTAGTTCGTAATCAGTAGAATAATCATTATTCCATTTTGAGTCATACACAGTTTTTACTGGTGTCTCATCAACAGGCTCAATATGCTTTTCATCTTTGATATTATTTGGTTCATTGACTGTTTGATCAATGGCAGTAACGTTTGCTGGTGCTTTTTTTTTCATTGATTCATCGTTATATTCCATTGTGATATTTTCTGCCAATGCCCTTTTTATTTTTCTGGAAATTTCACTGTCTATTATCACCTTATTTTTACATAGGTAACAGTTTCGGCATGTAGACAAGATATGGTTTACGATATTACTAGAAGAGTAGGCCTTTCCTTTTTTGACCTTCCGTTGAATGCTAATACCCGAAAGCTGATGATTGGATATATCAGTAGGTAATGTGTTACATGCAACAGTAGCAAGGAGTTGTCCTCTATCATCAACGATTATTTTTATGTAGGCATTCTCTTTGAGTACAATCATCTCTGGAGATCTCAATCTCGCATAACCACCAACATAAGAGTTGAATTTTTTCGGTATTCCAAACAAATTTAATTCCTTACTGTCATGACAATGCATGCATACATTTCCAATAGTGCTACCACTTGTACTTGTTTGATATTTTAAATAATTCTCCTTGTCGGCATTCAATGCTACAATAATCTTGTTATGTGAACACACTTTATTAAAATGCTACATCTTCACTTTTTTTTAAGATATGACTTATGTGTTTATCGTTCCACTGCGTAAAAAATACTGATTTAATACATGCAATAGACTAGGTAGTGTCGATAACCGGACATAGAATACCAGTGGGAAAGCCACATCGTGTCTCTGACCAATCATAGAGCACAATTGTTAGAGCCGTAAGCATATTTTGTCATTTTAAGATACGTACAAAAAATAATAAAAAAAAAATAAAGTTGAATAGTTTCAAAGTTTTTAAAAAAATAGTTTGTTTTTATTAAAAACATATTTAATTAGAACCATCAGTCCTCATCATTATGAGTATCCAAAACTGGACTTAAGTTTCACATTTGAACTAGATTATTGTATTTTCCATAATTTTCATACAAGAAACTAGAGTTTACGGTCAAAACCCTTAATAGCTCATATTTGAAGGATATAGTTTAATTTTTCCATCCAAAAATGTAATTCAGATTCCAATATGAACTAGATACTTTTATTTTTCATAATTGTTTTACAAAAAACTGGAATTTACTGTCAAAAACAATTTTTAGATCAAATTTTAAAGAAATAGTTTAATTTTTGATCCATAACTGGACTTAAGTTTCACATTTGAAGCAGAGAATTGTATTTTCCATAATTTTCTTACAAGAAACTAAAGTTTACGGTCAAAAACCCTTATTAGTTCAGATTTTACGGAAATAGTTCTCACCAATCAAGTTATCAAAAAATATTTGAATATATTAAGTTATAGGCAATACTGGTTTAGAAAAACTAGAATAGTAATTTAAGTTTGTTTCATCTGATTCGAAGACACGTAAAAAAAAGAGTTGAAAAAAATATATCATGTTAAAAAAAAAGAAAAAAAGGGGGGGCAAAAAGTTGGAGGGAGGGGGCGCCCTTCGAGTTTGGGGATAAGGGACCTTTGGGGAGTTGATGTCTCTGCTGGTTAGAGTCGTTGGTGCTTATGATCCTTGATGGTTCGTATTCACATACACCTTACTACTTGATTTGCAAGGATTTCTAAGGTTTGTTCTGAATTTCCTTATTAAACTTCTTTTCTACCATCTACATCTCTCTTAGTATCAACTTTTTAGTATACTAAAACGTTAGACCCTATTTTAAATTGACAATACTGTTTAAACATCACTTGTGTATTATACAGACCACATCGGAGAGGTAAAGCTATGTCAACTCACAATGTCATTCTATCGTCGTTAGCCATTTTCATAGACTGATGTTGTTTCAAATTTATAACAAATTACCTGAGTTAACAACCCCTTCGGGGTTACCTTAACTGCTAATCAGTTTAATCCTTTTTTTCTCCACCTTCATACAATCCAATCACTAATTAGAATCAATCACACTCCTATTATTCAAAACATTAATTAATATCGTTCATAGTGTCCAATTTGCGAATTCCTTATCTCTTTTTGCAATAATGTCAATCAAAACATTTCCTAAATACGCAATTTGACAATATCTAGTTTTCGATTTAAAAAAAACAAAAACAAACAAAAACAAAAAAGTAAAGTGTAATACTCACTCTCTTTGAAAAACCGAAGCAGACTATACCCATCAAACCAGCCTATACCCATCAAACCTTTATGGTTTGATGGGTATCAAACACACACACACACACACACACACACACACACACACACACACACACACACACACACACACACACACACACACACACACACACACACACACACACACACACACACACACACACACACACACACACACACACACACACACACACACACACACACACACACACACACACACACACACACACACACACACACACACACACACACACACACACACACACACACACACACACACACACACACACACACACACACACACACACACACACACACACACACACACACACACACACACACACACACACACACACACACACACACACACACACACACACACACACACACACACACACACACACACACACACACACACACACACACACACACACACACACACACACACACACACACACACACACACACACACACACACACACACACACACACACACACACACACACACACACACACACACACACACACACACACACACACACACACACACACACACACACACACACACACACACACACACACACACACACACACACACACACACACACACACACACACACACACACACACACACACACACACACACACACACACACACACACACACACACACACACACACACACACACACACACACACACACACACATTTTAGCATTACACATCTAAAAATTACACATTTTAGATGATAAAAGCTTGAAATATTCTCTTTACTAATAGAACAGCACACTCATTTTTCAATTTAAAAATTTGAGGAGCAAATCCCTAAGACAAAAGAGCTAAAATTTATTTTAAACGTTAGCTTATGTCTCCGGAAAAAAATCTGGTAAAATTTCCCCCTGAAAACTTCACCCCTCGAAACCCCCCTCCTCTTGTAAAATTAATCCCCGTACAAAATCCTTCTACTCTGTCAAAACTGCAAAATTCCACATTTTTGACCATAACAGCTTGAAAGATTCTCTTTACTAATGGAACAGCACACTCATTTTTCAATTTAAAAATTTGAGGAGCAAATCCCTAAGACAAAAGAGCTAAAATTTAATTTGAAAGTTTGCTCACGTTTCCGGAAAAAAAACTGGTAAAATTTCCCCCTGAAAATTTCACCCCTGGAAACCCCCCTTTTTTACAGAAGAAAAAATTAGTCTGCACAAAGAATTCCCCCTCCCTCCTCCCTTACTTTCCATGCGATGAAATAGTTTGTTTTTTCACATTGTAAAACACTCTTAATCATGGAATACAATTGAAAATAGAATATATTTCGTCTAATTAGGCCAGAATATAATTTCTCTCTTTGTCAAGGAACACCCTTGTTGCTATTCCATAAACATGTGTCGTTAATCTATGATAAAATGAGCGTGCGAAATTTGGTCCCAAAACTGACCCTTCCTTCGTAACACAGAAGCTTCCATTTAAACAGATAAAGAAAACGCATTTCAATTAGAATGAATGAGGAAACTGATATTTTTAAAGGAAATAACTAAAACTACAGAGCAGTGGGGGAGGGTTTTTGTTTACATAATAGAAAAAAGAGCGTACTTTGCGTTTTCTAGCGAGTATACTCATACTATTGTAAGGTTTGTATTGTTGGAGGGGAGGGGGCCTATGCCCCTGAATTTGAATTAACTGGTAAAATGATTTTATTTGGAAATAAATTAAAAAATTCAGTAAACTGTACTCACGTTGAAAATTGAAGTATCCATTGATTCAAAGTCAATAATATTTAATGTACTATCTGTAATACGTTAAATCATAATGAAAATTAAATCATAAGGTAAGAGCATTTTATACGAAATCTCAAGGACGAATAAAAAACCAGTCCTTTTATTTATAACCAATCACCAATCAACTTCCGTATATTGAGCAACCTCCGTTGTCTCTGATTGGCTCCTAAAAATGGATGTTGGCTCGAAAAAAACTCTGGTTGAGTTACATGATTTTGACCATACTCCCAAAACATGTTGGACCACATTATACCATGCCAGCTTTAAAAAAAAAAAAAAAAAAAAAAAAAAAAAAAATGTCCACGTGAAGCTGAAGTGTAATTCCATGCGCAATAGAACCTTGACTATTGTTTCATAACATGCATTATAGCGTGCCAACTTTTAAAATGCACATGTCTAAGTATAGTGTCAAAGGCGTGGGTTTTCCTTGCGCAATTCTATATATTTTTTCATGTATTTTTGAAAGGGCTTATACCGATGCTACTCTCAGATGCGTAACTTTTGATGGGTAAAATTAAACTTGATGAAACTTATATATTTAAAATCAGAATTAAAATCTGATTCTTTTGATGTATCTATTGGTATCAAAATTCCATTTTTTAGAGTTTCGGTTACCATTGAGCCGGGTCGCTCCTTACTTACAGTTCGTTGCCACGAACCGTTTGAAAAAAACTTTTTATTTATTTAATTTTTGAAAGTTTTTGAATTAATGCAGGTTTTGATTTTGGCTCACCGCACATTAATAATCAAAACAAAATTTTCATATTAATTTTACTTTTATTTGGTTAAATGACTTTCTCGAAAGTTGTTTAATTTTATTTACAAACGTTTTTATTAGTAATAAATATAAATAACTTACGAATTAACATACGTAACGAACTTCTATATTCGTATATTTTTAATACGTATACTAGGGGGTTCGCCCCCTAGTCAATACCTCGCTCTTTACGCTAAAGTTCAAATTTTTTAGTTAATCTTTGTTCATTTTTGATTGCAAAAAGTTTCAAGTTTAAAAAAATTCCTTATTTCAAAATCAAATTTAAAAAAAAAATTAAATGTTCATCAAAGTATCAAAACTGGTATCAAAGTAACAATACCAAAGTGAAAAAATGGGTTCGTGTCAACCTCGGAGTTTTTATTATCTGATGTTTGAACTATTTCTAACAAAATGCCTATCTCAAAGTTTTATCGTATGGGTTTTGGGAAAAAAAGGCGTGGGGGGTGGGCTAATTGCCCTTCAGTCTCTTTTGACTCTTTAAAAGTGAACTAAAACTTTCTATTTTCAATCATATGAGCCCTCTCTAAAGTTTATACGAGTATCCCTTCTATAAGAACCATATATACCCCCAGAGTATAACTTACAACGCCTGGGCCCTGGGGGGTTTTGTCGACCTCAGAGTTTTAATATCTGATGTTTGAACTATTTTTAACAAAATGTTCGCTTCAAATTTTATCGGATGGGTTTATCCATCCGATAAACCCAAAGGCTTGGAGACTAGGAGGGGCTAGTTGCCCTCCGATCTTTTTTTACTCTGAAAAAATGAACTAGAACTTTTAATTTCATTCAAATGAGCCCTCTCTGAAGTTTATACGAGCATCCATTTCATAAGGACCATATACAGCCCCAGGACATGGCTTAGAATGCCTGCTCCCCGGGCCCTGAAGGGGTGTGTCGACACCGGAGTTTTTGTTATCTGACCCTTGAACTATTTAAATTTGAATATCTTAAACTGAATATCTTAATTTGAATATCTTAATATCTTGAACTATTTAAATTTGAACTATTTAAATATCTCAAATTTGTATCGGATGGGTTTGGGGAAAAAAGGGTGTATGTATGGGGGGGAGGGAGGGCTAGTTGCCCTCGGATATCTTTTGACTCTTAAAAAGTGAACTAGAACTTTCAATTTCCAATCAAATGGACCCTCTCTGAAGTTTATACGGGCATCCCTTTCATAAGAACCATATACGCCCCCAGGACAACACTTACAACGCCTATCCCCCGGGCCCTGGGGGGTTGTGTTGACACCGGAGTTTTTGTTATCTAATTTTTGAATATTTTTAAAATAAACTGGGGAAAAAGGGCATGGGGGGCTAGTTACCCTTAAATCTCAGGACTCTTAAAGTGAACTAGAACTTTCAATTTCCAATCAAATGAGCCCTCTATGAAGTTTATACGAGCATCCCTTTCATAAAAACCATACATGCCTTTAGGGCATAACTTAGAAAGCCTTCCCCCGGCCCTGGAAAGTTGTATTGACACCGGAATTTTCCTTATCCGACCTTTGATCTATTTTTAACAAAATATCTATCTCAAAATTTTCATCAGATGGGTTTCCAATGAGCCTTCTCTGAAGTTTATTCGAGCATTCCTTTCGTAAGAACCATATATGCCCCAGAGTATAACCTACAACGTCTGCCCCCGAGCCTTGGGGGGTTGTGTCGACACCTGAGTTTTTGTTATCGGACTTTTGTACAATTTTTAACTTAATGGCTATCTCAAAACTTTTATCGGATGCATTTGCGGAAAAAGGGGAGTGGGGGGTTGCCCTCCAATCTCTTTTGAATCTCAAAAACTGAACTAGAACTCTCAATTGCCAATCAAATGAGCCCTCTCTGAAGTTTTTCGAGCATCCTTCCCACATGAACCATATATTTTCCCAGGGCATAACTTACAACGCCTGCACTCGGGCCCTGGGGGCTGTTTCCGCCCCGGAGTTTTCGTTATATGGTCTGAATTATTTAAAAAAAATGGCTATCTCAAAGTTCTTATCGGATGGGTTTGAGGAAAAAAGGGCGTGGAGGGGGGGGGGGGGGCAAGGTGCCCTCCAATCTCTTTTGACTATTAAAAATGGAACTCGAACTTTCAATTTCCAATCAAATGAGCCCTCTCTGAAGTTTATACGAGCATTTCTCCCATAAGAACCATATATGAGTAGAGGTGACCCTATTAATCCCACGAGTACACCATATATGGGCATAGAACCACGTGGTTTATGGTTTTGTCAGTGAGAATTTGAAAAACAGGAATTTTGTCACATTTATTTGATGTTTTTATGGTTTTTGTCAGTGAGAATTTGAAAAACAGGAATTTTCTCACATTTATGGATGGTTTTATGGATTTTGTCAGTGAGAATGGAAAAACAGGAACTTTGTCACTTCCTTCTTGTTCTTGTTCGATGCAGGTGTTATGAGTTTCTGGGAAACAGTATTTGTTATTGTTTTTCAAGCCAAATGTTATGAGTTTCCAAGGTAACAGTTAGATCACGTGTTTCCTTCTCAGCCAATCAGAGGGCTTTGCTTACATCTCCTTCTAAGTCAATCAGGGGGGGCGGAAATATTAGAAAAAGAGGATTGCAGGTTGGGTTAGTTTAGATTTTTAGTTTATTATTTTATTACCTATTTAGTTTAGATTTTTAGTTTATTTTAAGTTTATTTATTACCTTTATTTTAGTTTAGTTTCAGTTTGGTTTAGTTTAGATTTTTAGTTTAGTTTTAGTTTAATGTTTAATTTTATTTTAGAGTTTTAGTTTAGATTTTTAGTTTATTTTAAGTTTATTTATTACCTTTATTTCTAGTTTAGTCTTAGCTAGTTTAGTTTTAGTTTAGAGTTTTCGTTTAGCTAGAGTTTTACTAAAGAGTTTTAGTTAGAGTTTTAATTTAACAGTTTAGTTTAGTTTAGATTTTTAGTTTAGTTTTAGTTTAATGTTTAGTTTTAGTTTAGATTTTTAGTTTATTTTAAGTTTATTTATTACCTTTATTTTTAGTTTAGTTTAGTTAGCTATTAGTTTAGAGTTTTAGCTTAGAGTCATAGCTTAGAGTTTTTGTTAGAGTTCTAGTTTAGTCTTAGTTTAGTTTAGATTTTAGTTAGTTTAGTAGTTTTGATTTTTAGTTTAGTTTTAGTTTAATGTTTAGTTTTATTTTAATGTTCTAGTTTAGATTTTCGTTTTAATTTATTTTAGTTTTAGATTAGTGTTTAGTTTTAGTTTACAATTTTAGTTAGTTTAAACGTTTAGATCTTAGTTAGTTTAGTAGTTTAGATTTTTAGTTTATTTTAAGTTTATTTATTACCTTTATTTTAGTTTAGTTTCAGTTTGGTTTAGTTTAGATTTTTAGTTTAGTTTTAGTTTAATGTTTAATTTTATTTTATAGTTTTAGTTTAGATTTTTAGTTTATTTTAATTTTATTTATTTTAGTTTTAGATTATTGTTTAATTTTATTTTATAGTTTTTGTTTATCTAGAGTTTTACTAAAGAGTTTTAGTTAGAGTTTTAATTTAGCAGTTTAGTTTAGTTTAGTTTAGATTTTTAGTTTAGTTTTAGTTTAGTTTAGATTTTAGTTAGTTTAGTAGTTTTGATTTTTAGTTTAGTTTTAGTTTAATGTTTAGTTTTATTTTAATGTTCTAGTTTAGATTTTCAAATTAATTTATTTTAGTTTTAGATTAGTGTTTAGTTTTAGTTTAGAATTTTAGTTAGTTTAAAAGTTTAGATCTTAGTTAGTTTAGTAGTTTAGATTTTTAGTTCATTTTAAGTTTATTTATTACCTTTATTTCTAGTTTAGTCTTAGCTAGTTTAGTTTTAGTTTAGAGTTTTTGTTTAGCTAGAGTTTTACTAATGAGTTTTAGTTAGAGTTTTAGTTTAGTAGTTAAGTTTAGTTTTAGTTTAACATTTAGTTTTATTTTAGAGCTTTAGCTAGATTTTCAGTTTAATTTAGTTTTGTTTTAGGTTAGTGTTCAGTTTTAGTTTAAAGTTTTTAGATAGAGTTTAATTTTAGTTTAGTAGTTAAGTTTAGTTTTAGTTTAACGTTTAGTTTTATTTTAGAGCTTTAGCTAGATTTTCAGTTTTATTTAGTTTTGTTTTAGGTTAGTGTTCAGTTTTAGTTTAGAATTTTAGTTAGTTTAAAAGTTTAGATTTTAGTTAGTTTAGTAGTTTAGTTTTTTAGTTTAGTTTTAGTTTAATTTTTAGTTTTCTTTTAGATTTTTAGTTAGATTTTCAGTTTAATTTATTTTAGTTTTAGATTAGTGTTTAGTTTTAGTTTAATGTTTAGTTTTATTTTAATGTTCTAGTTTAGATTTTCAGTTTAATTTATTTTAGTTTTAGATTAGTGTTTAGTTTTAGTTTATAATTTTAGTTAGTTTAAAAGTTTAGATCTTAGTTAGTTTAGTAGTTTAGATTTTTAGTTAGTTTAGTAGTTTGGAGTTTAGAGTTTAGTTTTAGTTAGTTAGACAGTTTAGATTTTAGTTAGTTTAGTAGTTTAGTTTAGTTTTAGTTTAGTTTAGATTTTTAGTTTAGTAGTAGTTTAGTTTTAGTTTAACGTTTAGTTTTATTTTAGAGCTTTAGCTAGATTTTCAGTTTAATTTAGTTTTGTTTTAGGTTAGTGTTCAGTTTTAGTTTAAAATTTTAGTTAGTTTAAAAGTTTAGATTTTAGTTAGTTTAGTAGTTTAGTTTTTTAGTTTAGTTTTAGTTTAATGTTTAGTTTTCTTTTAGATTTTTAGTTAGATTTTCAGTTTAATTTATTTTAGTTTTCGATTAGTGTTTAGTTTTAGTTTAGAATTTTAGTTAGTTTAAAAGTTTAGATCTTAGTCAGTTTAGATTTTTAGTTTAGTAGTTTAGATTTTAGTTTAGTTTTAGTTTAATTTTTAGTTTTCTTTTAGATTTTTAGTTAGATTTTCAGTTTAATTTATTTTAGTTTTAGATTAGTGTTTAGTTTTAGTTTAGAATTTTAGTTAGTTTAAAAGTTTAGATCTTAGTTAGTTTAGATTTTTGGTTTAGTAGTTTAGATTTTAGTTAGTTTAGTACTTTAGTTTTTTAGTTTAGTATTAGTTAGTTTAGTTTTAGTTTAGAATTTTAGTTTAAATAGAGTTTTTGTTAGAGTTTTAGTTTAGATTTTTAGTTCGTTTATTTTAGTTTTAGTTTAGTTTAGATTTTTAGTTAGTTTACTATTTTGGAGTTTAGAATTTAGTTTTAGTTGGTTAGACAGTTTAAATTTTTAGTTAGTTTAGTAGTTTAGTTTTAGTGTAGTTTAGATTTTTAGTTTAGTTCTAGTTTAGTTTTAGTTTAGTGTTGTAATTTATATTTTTAGTTAGAGTTTTAATTTTGCAGTTTAGTTAGATTTTCAGTTTAATTTATTTTAGTTTAAGATTATTGTTCAGTTTTAGTTTAACGTTTAGCTTTATTTTAGAGTTTTAGCTAGATTTTAAGTTAGTTTAGTAGTTTAGATTTTAGTTAGTTTTAGTGTAGAATTTTTAGTTAGTTTAGTAGTTTAGATTTTAGTTAGTTTATTAGTTTAGATTTAGTTAGTTTAGTAGTTTAGTTTTTTATTTTAGTATTAGTTAGTTTAGTTTTAGTTTATAATTTTAGTTTAGCTAGAGTTTTAGTTAGAGTTATAGTTTAGATTTTTAGTTCGTTTAGTTTATTTCTAGTTTAGTTTTATTTTATTGTTAAGTTTTAGTTTAGAATTTTAGTTAGTTTAAAAGTTTAGATTTTAGTTTTAGTTTATTAGTTAATTTTAGTTTTATTTTACGTTTAGTTTTATTTTATATTTTTATTTATATTATCAGTTTAATTTATTTTAGTTTTAGATTAGTGTTTATTTTTAGTGTAGAATTTTTTGTTAGTTTAGTAATTTAGATCTTAGTTAGTTTAGTAGTTAAATTTTAGTTAGTTTAGTTTTAGTTAGTTTAGTTTTAGATTAGAGTTTTAGTTAGAGTTATAGTTCAGATTTTAGTTAGTTTAGTAGTTTAGAGTTTAATTTTAGTTAGAGTTATAGTTTAGATTTTTAGTTAGTTTAGTAGTTTAGAGTTTAGAGTTTAGTTTTAGTTAGTTAGACAGTTTAGATTTTAGTTAGTTTAGTAGTTTAGTTTAGTTTTAGTTTAGTTTAGATTTTTAGTTTAGTTCTAGTTTAGTTTTAGTTTAGTGTTATAATTTATATTTCGTTTAGTTTTAGTTCAATTTTAGTTTAAAGTTTTTAGCTAGAGTTTAATTTTAGTTTAGTAGTTAAGTTTAGTTTTAGTTTAACGTTTAGTTTTATTTTAGAGCTTTAACTAGATTTTCAGTTTAATTTAGTTTTGTTTTAGGTTAGTGTTCAGTTTTAGTTTAGAGTTTTAGTTAGTTTAAAAGTTTAGATTTTAGTTAGTTTATTAGTTTAGTTTTTTAGTTTAGTTTTAGTTTAATGTTTAGTTTTCTTTTAGATTTTTAGTTAGATTTTCAGTTTAATTTATTTTAGTTTTAGATTAGTGTTTAGTTTTAGTTTAGAATTTTAGATAGTTTAAAAGTTTAGATCATAGTTAGTTTAGATTTTTAGTTTAGTAGTTTAGATTTTAGTTAATTTAGTAGTTTAGTTTTTAGTTTAGTATTAGTTAGTTTAGTTTTAGTTTAGAGTTTTAGTTTAGCTAGAGTTTTTGCTAGAGTTTTAGTTTAGATTTTTAGTTCGTTTAGTTTAGTTTTAGTTTAGTTTAGATTTTTAGTTAGTTTAGTAGTTTAGAGTTTAGTTTTAGTTAGTTAGACAGTTTAAATTTTTAGTGAGTTTAGTAGTTAAGTTTAGTTTTAGTTTAACGTTTAGTTTTATTTTAGAGCTTTAGCTAGATTTTCAGTTTAATTCAGTTTTGTTTTAGGTTAGTGTTCAGTTTTAGTTTAGAATTTTAGTTAGTTTAAAAGTTTAGATTTTAGTTAGTTTAGTAGTTTAGTTTTTTAGTTTAGTTTTAGTTTAATGTTTAGTTTTCTTTTGGATTTTTAGTTAGATTTTCAGTTTAATTTATTTTAGTTTTAGATTAGTGTTTAGTTTTAGTTTAGAATTTTAGTTAGTTTAAAAGTTTAGATCATAGTTAGTTTAGATTTTTAGTTTAGTAGTTTAGATTTTAGTTAATTTAGTAGTTTAGTTTTTTAGTATAGTATTAGTTAGTTTAGTTTTAGTTTAGAATTTTAGTTTAGCTAGAGTTTTTGTTAGAGTTTTAGTTTAGATTTTTAGTTAGTTTAGTTTAGTTTAGATTTTTAGTTAGTTTAGTAGTTTAGAGTTTAGAGTTTAGTTTTAGTTAGTTAGATAGTTTAAATTTTTAGTTAGTTTAGTAGTTTAGTATATTTTTAGTTTAGTTTAGATTTTTATTCTAGTTCTAGTTTAGTTTTAGTTTATTGTTATAATTTATATTTTTATTTAGAGTTTTAATTTATCAGTTTATTTTAGTTTTAGTTTATTTTTAGTTTAGTAGTTAAGTTTAGTTTTAGTTTAACGTTTTCTTTTAGAGTTTTAGCTAGATTTTCAGTTAGTTTAGTAGTTTAGATTTTAGTTAGTTTTAGTGTAGAATTTTTAGTTAGTTTAGTAGTTTAGAGTTTTAGTTAGTTTAGTAGTTTAGTTTTTATTTAGAGTTTTAGGTAGTTTAGTAGTTAAGAGTTTTAGTTAGATTTATAGTTTAGATTTTTAGTTAGTTTTGGTTTAGTTTAGTCTAGATTTTTAGTTTATTATTTTAGTTTAGTTTTAGTTTAGTTTTATTTTTCTTTTAGATTTTTAGTTAGATTTTTAGTTTAGTTTTAGTTTAGTTTTAGATTAGAGTTTTAGTTTAGCTACAGTTTGCTAAAGAGTTTTAGTTAGAGTTTTAATTTAGTAGCTTAGTTTGGTTTTAGTTTAGTTTTAGATTAGTGTTTATTTTTAGTTTAGAGTTTTAGTTAGTTTAGTTTAGTTTTATATTATTGTTTAGTTTTATTTAGAGTTATATTTTAGTAGTTTATAGATTATAATTTATTTTTATTTTAGTTTTAGTTAGTTTAGTTTTAGTTTATTAGTTTAGATTTTTAGTTTGAGTTTTAGTTTAATTTTTGTTTTTTTTAGTTAAGAGTTTTCGTTTTACATATGAGTTTTAGTTAGAGTTTTAATTTAGCAGCTTAGTTCAGTTTTAGTTTAATTTTAGTTTAGTTTTAAATTAGTGTTAAGTTTTAGTTTAGAGTTTTAGTTAGTTTAGTTTTAGATTAGTGTTTAGTTTTAGTTAGAGTTATAGTTTAGTAGTTTAGAGTTTAGAATTTATTTTTAGTTTAGTTTTAGTTAGTTTAGTTTTAGATTAGAGTTTTAATTAGCTAGAGTTTTACCTATGAGTTTTAGTTTGAGTTTCAGTTTACTTTTAGTTTTTTTAGTTAAGAGTTTTCGTTTTACTTTAGAATTATAGCTAGAGTTTAGTTTGGAGTTTTAGTTTAGTTTTATTTTAATGTTCTAGTTTAGATTTTAGTATTGTTTAGTTTAGTTTATTTTTAGTTATGGTTTTGAAGTGCTTAAAACGGAAAATAAAGGCCGTTGTTCGTGTAGATTCTTCAGTGTCATAACGTCAACTAATAGTCTTTTCTACTGTTCACTGGAAGATATACTGTAATTTCATTGTCGAAATTACAGTATATCTTCCAGTGAACAGTAGAAAAGACTATTAGTTGACGTTATGACACTGAAGAATCTACACGAACAAGGGCCTTTATTTTCCGTTTTAAGCACTTCAAAACCATAACTATAAATAAACTAAACTAAGCAATACTAAAATCTAAACTATAACATTAAAATAAAACTAAACTAAAACTCCAAACTAAACTCTAGCTAAAATTCTAAAGTAAAACGAAAACTCTTAACTAAAAAACTAAACGTAAACTCAAACTCAAAAGAAAACCGATAGTTAAAAATATAGCTAAAATAAAACTTTATTCGAAAACTAAATTAACTAAAACTAAAATAAAAATATATTCTGATCTCTAAACTACTTAACTATACCTCTAAATAAAACTAAACAAAAATCTAAAAATAAACTAACTAAAACTCTAAACTAAAACTAAACACTAATTTAAAACTAAACTAAAATTAAACTAAAACTGAACTAAGCTGCTAAATTAAAACTCTAACTAAAACTCATATGTAAAACGAAAACTCTTAACTAAAAAAACAAAAAGTAAACTAAAACTCAAACTAAAAATCTAAACTACTAAACTAAAACTAAACTAACTAAAACTAAAATAAAAATAAATTATAATCTCTAAACTACGAAACTATAACTCTAACTAAAACTAAACACTAATCTAAAACTAAACTAAACTAACTAAAACTCTAAACTAAAACTAAACACTAATCTAAAACTAAACTAAAACCAAACTAAGCTACTAAATTAAAAGTCTAACTAAAACTCCTTAGCAAACTTTAGCTAAACTAAAACTCTAATCTAAAACTAAACTAAAACTAAAATAAAAATCTAACTAAAAATCTAAAATAAAACTAAAACTAATCTAAAACTAAACTAAAATAATAAACTAAAAATCTAGACTAAACTAAACCAAAACTAATTAAAAATCTAAACTATAAATCTAACTAAAACTCTTAACTACTAAACTAAGTAAGACTCTAAACAAAAACTGAACTACTAAACTAACTAAAAATTCTACACTAAAACTAACTAAAATCTAAACTACTAAACTAACTGAAAATCTAGCTAAAACTCTAAAAGAAAACGTTAAACTAAAACTAAACTTAACTACTAAACTAAAACTAAACTAAAACTAAACTAAACTGCTAAATTAAAACTCTAACTAAAAATATAAATTATAACACTAAACTAAAACTAAACTAGAACTAAACTAAAAATCTAAACTAAACTAAAACTAAACTACTAAACTAACTAAACATTTAAACTGTCTAAATAACTAAAACTAAACTCTAAACTCTAAACTACTAAACTAACTAAAAATCTAAACTAAACTAAAACTAAACTAAACGAACTAAAAATCTAAACTAAAACTCTAGCAAAAACTCTAGCTAAACTAAAACTCTAAACTAAAACTAAACTAACTAATACTAAACTAAAAAACTAAACTACTAAATTAACTAAAATCTAAACTACTAAACTAAAAATCTAAACTAACTATGATCTAAACTTTTAAACTAACTCAAATTATAAACTAAAACTAAACACTAATTCTAAAACTAAAATAAATTAAACTGAAAATCTAACTAAAAATCTAAAAGAAAACTAAACATTAAACTAAAACTAAACTAAAAAACTAAACTACTAAACTAACTAAAATCTAAACTTTTAAACTAACTAAAATTCTAAACTAAAACTGAACACTAACCTAAAACAAAACTAAATTAAACTGAAAATCTAGCTAAAGCTCTAAAATAAAACTAAACGTTAAACTAAAACTAAACTTAACTACTAAACTAACTAAAAATTTAAACTGTCTAACTAACTAAAACTAAACTCTAAACTACTAAACTAACTAAAAATCTAAACTAAACTAAAACTAAACTAAACGAACTAAAAATCTAAACTAAAACTCTAACAAAAACTCTATCTAAACTAAAACTCTAAACTAAAACTAAACTAACTAATACTAAACTAAAAACTAAACTACTAAATTAACTAAAATCTAAACTACTAAACTAAAAATCTAAACTAACTATGATCTAAACTTTTAAAATAACTAAAATTATAAACTAAAACTAAACACTAATTCTAAAACTAAAATAAATTAAACTGAAAATCTAACTAAAAATCTAAAAGAAAACTAAACATTAAACTAAAACTAAACTAAAAAACTAAACTACTAAACTAGCTAAAATCTAAACTTTTAAACTAACTAAAATTCTAAACTAAAACTGAACACTAACCTAAAACAAAACTAAATAAAACTGAAAATCTAGCTAAAGCTCTAAAATAAAAATAAACGTTAAACTAAAACTAAACTAAAACTAAACTGTGGCTAAAAACTTTAAACTAAAACTGAACTAAAACTAAACGAAATATAAATTATAACACTAAACTAAAACTAAACTAGAACTAAACTAAAAATCTAAACTAAACTAAAACTAAACTAAACTACTAAACTAACTAAAATCTAAACTGTCTAACTAACTAAAACTAAACTCTAAACTCCAAACTACTAAACTAACTAAAAATCTAAACTATAACTAAAACTAAAACTAAACTCTAAACTACTAAACTAAATAAAATCTAAACTATAACTCTAACTAAAACTCTAATCTAAAACTAAACTAACTAAAACTAAACTAACTAAAATCTAACTACTAAACTAACTAAGATCTATACTACTAAACTAACAAAAAATTCTACACTAAAAATAAACACTAATCTAAAACTAAACTAAATTAAAGTGAGAATCTAACTAAAACTCTAAAATAAAACTAAACGTAAACTAAAACTAAACTTAACTACTAAACTAAAACTAAACTCTAAACTTTTAAACTAACTAAAATTCTAAACTAAAACTGAACACTAAACTAAAACTAAACTAGAACTAAACTAAACGAACTAAAAACCTAAACTATAACTCTAACTAAAACTCTAGCTAAACTAAAATTCTAAACTAAAACTAAACTAACTAATACTAAACTAAAAGACTAAACTACTAAACTAACTAAATCTAAACTAATAAACTAACTAAAATCTAAACTACTAAACTAACTAAAAATTCTACACTAAAACTAACTAAAATCTAAACTACTAAACTAACTGAAAATCTAGCTAAAACTCTAAAATAAAACTAAACGTTAAACTAAAACTGAACACTAATCTTAAACTAAAATAAATTAAACTGAAAATCTAACTAAACTGCTAAATTAAAACTATAACTAAAAATATAAATTATAACACTAAAATAAAAATAAAATAGAACTAAAATAAAAATCTAAACTAAACTAAAACTAAACTACTAAACTAACTAAAAATTTAAACTGTCTAAATAACTAAAACTAAACTCTAAACTCCAAACTACTAAACTAACTAAAAATCTAAACTAAACTAAAATTAAACTAAACGAACTAAAAATCTAAACTAAAACTCTAACAAAAACTCTAGCTAAACTAAAACTCTAAACTAAAACTAAACTAACTAATACTAAACTAAAAAACTAAACTACTAAACTAACTAAAATCTAAACTACTAAACTAAAAATCTAAACTAACTAAGATCTAAACTTTTAAACTAACTAAAATTCTAAACTAAAACTAAACACTAATCTAAAACTAAAATAAATTAAACTGAAAATCTAACTAAAAATCTAAAATAAAACTAAAAATTAAACTAAAACTAAACTAAAATCTAAACTAATAAACTAAAAATCTCAGCTAACTAAGATCTACACTTTTAAACTAACTAAAATTCTAAACTAAAACTAAACACTAATCTAAAAATAAAATAAATTAAACTGAAAATCTAACTAAAAATCTAAAAGAAAACTAAACATTAAACTAAAACTAAAATAAAAAACTAAACTAATAAACTAACTAAAATCTAAAATTTTAAACTAACTAAAATTCTAAACTAAAACTTAACACTAACCTAAAACAAAACTAAATTAAACTGAAAATCTAGCTAAAGCTCTAAAATAAAACCAAACGTTAAACTAAAACTAAACTTAACTACTAAACTAAAATTAAACTCTAGCTAAAAACTTTAAACTAAAACTTAACACTAACCTAAAACAAAACTAAATTAAACATAAAATCTAGCTAAAGCTCTAAAATAAAACTAAATTTTAAACTAAAACTAAACTTAACTACTAAACTAAAACTCTAACTAAAACTCTTTAGTAAAACTCTAGCTAAACAAAAACTCTAAACTAAAACTAAACTAGCTAAGACTAAACTATAAATAAAGGTAATAAATAAACTTAAAATAAACTAAAAATCTAAACTACTAAAATAACTAAGATCTAAACGTTTAAAATAACTAAAATTGTAAACTAAAACTAAACACTAATCTAAAACTAAAATAAATTAAACTTAAAATCTAAACTATAAAATTAAAATAAAACTAAACATTAAACTAAAACTAAACTAAAAATAAAAACTACTAAACTAACTAAAATCTAAACTAAACTAAAACTAAACTAAAAATCTAAACTAAACTAAACTAAACTGCTAAATTAAAACTCTAACTAAAACTCTTTAGTAAAACTCTAGCTAAACAAAAACTCTAAACTAAAATTAAACACTAATCTAAAACTAAAATAAATAAACTTAAAATAAACTAAAAATCTAAACTAAAACTCTAAAATAAATTAAACATTAAACTAAAACTAAACTAAAAATCTAAACTAAACCAAACTAAAACTAAACTAAAATAAAGGTAATAAATAAACTTAAAATAAACTAAAAATCTAAACTAGTAAACTAACTAAGATCTAAACTTTTAAACTAACTAAAATTCTAAACTAAAACTAAACACTAATCTAAAACTAAAATAAATTAAACCGAAAATCTAAACTAGAACATTAAAATAAAACTAAACATTAAACTAAAACTAAACTAAAAATCAAAACTACTAAACTAACTAAAATCTAAACTAAACTAAAACTAAACTAAACTAGAACTCTAACAAAAACTCTAAGCTATGACTCTAAGCTAAAACTATAAACTAATAGCTAACTAAACTAAACTAAAAATAAAGTTAATAAATAAACTTAAAATAAACTAAAAATCTAAACTAAAGCTAAACATTAAACTAAAACTAAACTAAAAATCTAAACTAAACTAAACTAAACTGCTAAATTAAAACTCTAACTAAAACTCTTTAGTAAAACTCTAGCTAAACAAAAACTCTAAACTAAAACTAAACTAGCTAAGACTAAACTAGAAATAAAGGTAATAAATAAACTTAAAATAAACTAAAAATCTAAACTAAAACTCTAAAATAAAATTAAACATTAAACTAAAACTAAACTAAAAATCTAAACTAAACCAAACTTAAACTAAACTAAAATAAAGGTAATAAATAAACTTAAAATAAACTAAAAATCTAAACTAAATAGGTAATAAAATAATAAACTAAAAATCTAAACTAACCCAACCTGCAATCCTCTTTTTCTAATATTTCCACCCCCCCTGATTGACTTAGAAGGAGATGTAAACAAGCCCTCTGATTGGCTGAGAAGGAAACACGTGATCTAACTGTTACCTTGGAAACTCATAACATTTGGCTTGAACAACAACAACAAATACTGTTTCCCGGAAACTCATAACATCTGCATCGAACAACAACAAGAAGGGAGTGACAAAGTTCCTGTTTTTCCATTCTCACTGACAAAGTCCATAAAACCATCCATAAATGTGAGAAAATTCCTGTTTTTCAAATTCTCACTGACAAAAACCATAAAAACATCCATAAATGTGACAAAATTCCTGTTTTTCAAATTCTCACTGACAAAAACCATAAACCACGTGGTTCTATGCCCATATATGGTGTACTCGTGGGATCAATAGGGTCACCTCTACTTATATGCCCTCAGGGCATAACTGGTAATGCCTGTCCCCTGGGCCCCGGAGGTTGTGTCGACACCGGAGTTTTCGTTATATGATCTTTGAACTATTTTTAACAAAATGGCTATCTCAAAGTTTTTATCGGATGCCATTGGGAAAAAAAGGGCGTGGGTGGGCATTTGCCCTCCAATCACTTTCTACTCTTAGAAAGGGCACTAGACCTTGCAGTTTTTAAAGGAATGATCCTCTCCGATGTTTATACGACGACCCTTTCAATATGAAGTGCCTCTGGGGGAAAAAAATTAATTAAACATTGGAGTCGTGTGGCCTTTAGGCAACGCTATCTTTTCTGTATAAAATATTCATGGAAATCATTCCCTTCCAAATACTGTAGAAATAATTACGGTAATTTTTTTAATCCATAAATTCCAATTTCGTCTTTTTTTAAAAAGACCTTGAAAAATTAGTATTTGCACACGCCACAGAACTAAAAATAGAAACATCGACTAAAGTTACTTACTGTAAGAAACAAGTTACTTAATAAGCAGAACAAATATCTTTACTAATACAATACTACGATTGTAGGAAGAAAAAAAACAAGAACTGCCAGTTATTATTTATTACGTGGAACAAGTTCTGGGAATGTTCACATGAATATTATTTTAAGTTATGAATTTTAGAGCGTCTTAATCATGTCACGATACTACCCTTCGAAAGACACTACTGGTCTTATATTGCTCGTTTTTATCGTGCTGGGAATGCTCTCAAATGAAATTTAGGAGAATCGCCTTGGTCTCCCGTACTTCTCAAATGTTTGAAGCTCGTATTTTGCAAAAGTTCAAAGCATTGGAGGGGTGTGAATGACCAAGGTAATCCCCCTTAATTTCATTTAAGAGCGTTCCCGGCACGGTAAAAACGCGCAATATAACACCAGTAGGGTCTTTTGAAAGGTAATATCGTGTTAAGACGCTCTAAAATTCATACACTGAAAATACTATTAAGAGGTAGTAGCTATCGCTTCGACCATGATAAAACCTTTTCATGACCACCCCCTCCCTGAAAAATAATATGCACGGGTGCCAGTTCTTTGTAAATAGTCAGGCTGTAAACCCATGATCCTGTTCATTGTCGTTCAAAGCTTGTAAGAAAAGAAGGATTTTACACATAGGAGGCCCCTGTTAAGGAGGACAATGTCGGTATGAGATATTCTAGGTCTCTAAGTTATCAAAAATCGAAAGTAACAACTTCATAATATTTATCTTAGGAAGCTAATATAGCACCATATGTAGAAAGTCCAAAAATACTCACTGCCAGCAAGCTCACAGAGATACAGGGGCGAATCTCCAGCATTTTTATTGGGGGGGGGGGGGGGGCAAGAGGGGTCAATATCTGGATAGTCAAAGGGCATGGGATGTATTATAATTTTTTCTTCACATTATTGGGGGAAGGGCAACTGCCCCTCTTGCCACCCAAAAACAATGCCCCTGTAGAGTTAGGAGATTCCTCGATAGCATCCCTTCGAATCAATCCCATTTTTATGATTTGTCCATATTTTTCAATATTTTCTTATTTAGTTATCAAATAAAACTCTTGTATCAAGGTTTACATACCTTTACAACTTCAAATATTTAGAATCAATCACGTTCGGTAGAACAACTTTTTTGTCAAAGATGAGATAAACATCTTGCTAGCTAAGCAACAGTTAACGCCCTTGTTAATGTCAAAAATGGTGCCAAAGAGGTCAACCCGCAACAATGTAATAAGTCAGAACACCCACATCGTCCTTGTTTTTTTCTGTCCTTAACTACCAGTTTGTTATTGGGCCAAATATTATATATATATATATATATATATATATATATATATATATATATATATATATATATATATATATATATATATATATATATATATATCCATATTTTTGGGCACTTCTTATTCAATTACAAAAAAAATAGTTTTTTTTTTATCCCCCTCATCTGGGAAAGGAATAATTATGTGTGTGCCTGTATACACCCTAAATTATATCAATGAAAGTAGATCCCTTACTGGTTATAATTTTGTACGTCTGATGAACACTTTAGCTAAGAAAATTCAAAAGACAATATGTTACACAACGTAAATTATGCTGGCGAAAAATTGGAAAATGTGTTTTTGGTATCGTTGCCAAACAGTAGGGCACCGATATCAAACTCATCTTTTACTCATCTTTGTGCTAAGATGTTGCATGTTTTGACAATGAACGCTTAGAACTGAAATCTTAACAGTAAGATCGTACATCTTCTGGCTTTCTCTTAAAAACATCTATTGTCATTCTGCTCTAATCAGCAGCCTGAAAACCATAATGGTTGTAATATCAAGTTCTCTGATCATTGTCCTATGTGGTAGTAAGATGGCGTCTTTCACATTTATTGTTAACATAAGTGAGCTGTAAGATCTTAAACAAAGATGAGTAAAAAGAACGGAAATCTTTGCAGAAAGATGTGAGATCTTAGCAAGGACGGATCCAGGATTTTTTTTTCGGGGGGGGGGGTTAATAATTTTTGACTTTTTCGGGGGGTTTTACTAATTTTTGACTCAGTATTCGACTAATTATACTGATTTTTACCTAGGTTTTACTAATTTTCGACTTATTTTCGACTCGGTCAAAAATTTCGGGGGGGGGGGGGTCAAACCGGGTAACCCCCCCCCCCCTCGATAAGGCCTTGGATCTTAGTGCAAAAGAACGGGCCTTGTAATTGTTTGTAAAAATGAAGATTTTTACAATCGTCGAAGATACGGCAGAATAATTTTGATAGCAAAAGTTATAATTTCCCCATTTCTATGAGGGAGGCAAGAGGAAGTAACGCATTCGGGAAAAAAGAGAAGCTATAAAATATATCTTGGGAAATAAATAAGATACGAAAAAGTAGGCAGAAGTAATCGATGAAACGTGCTTTTTTTCAAGGCTAAAAATTAAAATGTTGGTTTTCTGAAAAACGTCACATTGCACCTTATAAATTGACCAATTTATAAGACCAATTTGCAATGACAGTATGATTACTTCCAAATATTAATTAGCTGACAATAAAACAATGAAAGCTGGTGACTATAAACTGCAACAATGGTAATTGCATTGGCTCACTGTTGTAATGAACAGATAAAAAAAAGAAAAAAAAGAATGGACACTTTAGAAATCGCTCAATATAATACGCAGTGCAAGAAGCATAATTTAAATCCTTCATTTTAGTATAGTATAGGCATATCGATGCTTGGAAATGTAAACAACGGACTTACTTCATTTAAATTCTGAAACCTTCGATTTCATAGAGTTGACCAAAATAAGTCAATATTTCCTTCAATATTTGTATATTATTATAACCCTTGTATATTTTTGCCCAGGAACGAAATGGCGTGTCTCAGACATCTTTCGAAAATCAGTCAGAAACTGAGACACATTTCATTAGATTTTTTTACATAGGTCGTACTTTCAGGCGCGTATTTATGTGGTAGGAGATGTTAGAGACCAACCACACTTTTAATAGAAGTACTTCAGTACCGCTACGTCCAAGACAACCCCGATATAATTGACTGTACTATACTTCCATATAAAGCTACATTTTTCAGCCGCACTGTATTTTTTACAGATTATTTTATTATTGAAGCAGTTCCTATTCTGCTTCGGTCTTGAGCCGCGTTGACATCGGATTTTTATTTCTAGCTATCTTTCATGGTTCATTTTGAAAATACTTAATATTTTAATCTCAATCTTATTAATGAAAATAAAAAAAAACAAGTTTTTTAAACTGAAAGTAAGGAGCGACATTAAAACTTAAACCGAACAGAACTTATTCCGTATATGAAAGGGGCTGTCCCCTCCTCAACGCCTCGCTCTTTACGCTAAAGTTTGACTCTGTCTCACAACTCTAGTTTTTAAAACAATAAAAAGTTTGACTTTCTCACAACTCTATTTTTTAAAACAATAAAAAAATTTAGCGTAAATAGCGAGGCGTTGAGGAGGGGACAGCCCCTGTCATATACGGAATAATTTCTGTTCGTTTTAAGTTTTAATGTCGCTCCTTACTTTCAGTTTAAAAAACTTGTTTTTTTTATTTAATTTCTGATCGTTTTTTAGTTAATGCAGCTTTTATTTGCATAAAAATTTTACTTTTCTTTTGCTAAATGGATGTCTTTACAAATTAACTTACGTAACTAACTTCTCTATTCGTATATTTTTCTTCTGGCAAAAAATACAAAGTTGCAGATTTTTGCAGATATGAGCTTGAAACCTATGTAATAGGGTTTTCTGATACGCTGAATCTGACGGTGTGATTTTCATTAAAATTCTTTCACTTGTAGGGGATGTTTCCCCCTCTTTAAAAAATCGAGTAAATTTTCTCAGGCTCGTAGCCTTTGATGAGTAATACTAAACTTAATAAAATTTATATATTTAGGATCAGCATTATAAACACATTCTTTTGATACATTTATTGACATCAAAATTTCGTTTTTAAAAGTTTCGATTACTATTGAGCCGTATCGCTTGTTTTTTTATTGTTTTTTTTTATTACGTATATGTTATTACTTATATGAAGGGGTTCTCCCCTTAGTCAATACCACGCTCTTTACGTTAAAAGTTAAAAAAAAAATTTATTCACAAACCCCTGAATCACAAAGGCCGTTTAATTAGAATAGATAGCTCTTTTGAAAGCACTAAAAAATACTGTAGCGTAAAGAGCGAGGTATTGACTTGGGGGAGAACCCCCTCACATACGTTATAATTCCTGTTCGTTTTAAGTTCTAATATTCCTTCTTACATTTCAGTTGAAAAAACTTGTTTTTTTTACTTAACTTCTGATCGTTTCTTAAATAATGCTTGGAAATCCGGCGCCCCCTTCATAGAAATGTCCCTTACCCCAAAGAAACATCCTCCATAGAAATATTTTCCAGAGTAATCCCCTCCTCTAGCCCCCCCCTCCAGAAAAAATCCTTCCTAAAAATGGTTGTATACTTCCCAATAACCAATAAATAATGCTGGCAAGGCCGGCGCCCCCTTCCTGGCAATTTCCCTTCCCCCCTGCCAACTTCCTGCCTGGACAGATCCTTCCATATAGCCCCCGACCCTCTCCTTCCCCCACCTACCAGAACAAATATCCTCTGAAAAAGTCTGTATACTTCCCAATAACCAATACTAGGCTATATGTTAACATTGAGTAAAGGTAATAACTTTCAGCCCTCCCCCTGGAGACTGTGGGGGATCAAGTCATCCTAAAAGACATTTTTATCATATTTTCGACCATGCTGAACAAAATGGCTATCTCAAAATTTTGATCGGGTGACTTTGGGAAAAAAATGAGCGTGGGAGGGGCCTAGTTGCCCTCCATTATTTTTGGTCACTTAAAAAGGGCAATATAACTTTTAATTTACGTTCCAATGTGCCATCTCACTAAATGATAGGACCACTGGGTCGATGCGATCACGCCTGGAAAAAAAAAAACAAAAAAAAAACAAACAAATACAAACGCATCCGGGATCTTTCCTCTGGAAAAAAAATTTAAAATCTCGCATTTTTTTGGATAAGAACTTGAAAACTCTACATTAGGATTTTTTGATACTGTGAATATGATGGTGTGATTTTCATTAAAGTTCTGTAACTTTCAATGGGTGTTTCCCCCTTTTTTCGAAAATCAGCCAAATTTTCTCAGGCGCGTAACTTTTGATGGGTAGCACTAAACTTGATGAAAGTTATATATTTGAAATCAGCATTGAAATCTGATTCTTTTGATATATCTATTGGTATCAAAAACCCGTTTTCTAGAGTTTCGGTTACCATTGAGCCGGGTCGCTCCTTACTTACCACGAGTTACTGTTTGGTACTGTTACCACGAGGTACGACTTACCACGAGGTACTGTTACTAGAGTTACGTTACCACGAACTGTTTGATTTGTACTATTACTAGTAACAACTCACTGCAGCACCAAGCCACCTGAGGCCAATACAGATACGCTCGCTCTTCCTCCATCCCAATCTATTCAAAGGCTCCCTCTCTATATTTTCCCAGGATCCTCCTATTTCCCTTAAATCTTTCTTTATGACATCCTCCTACCCTACCCTACCCATAATAACAATCCCAGTGCCTAATAATAATTTATAACTATTTGAATTCTCTTTATGAGATCGGAATATTGGATATTGGAATATTGGACACACTTTCTATTTCCACAGTTTTGCGAGAAAAGTAGAATTGGGATGTGGCATCACAGGGGTGCAGGAATAAAAGGGGGTAGGGCTAATCCTCGAGCCAAAATTTACCCCCAAGAAAAGACTAGAAACCTTATTTGCGTCCTTCTGAAAACAAATTAAAGAGTTGCGCCCTTAGTACTGGGTATGGCGATGCCCAAACTACTCTTTTTTAGGGAACAGGGACTTTTGGGAGTGGGTGGGATTACTTAAATACCCGAACTATCACAGGCTGCATGGATACTAGTTGAAACAAATACAAATAGGGATTATGCAGTAAAAGTAAGAGATGCAAGTTTTCGGGCTGAAAGAAACGTAAAGCGGTATACCTGTTATAGTAAGTATGGTTGTGATGTTGGCCCACCATGTATATATTTTTAAAACAGCTTTCTTTTGTAGATAATCGTTGCTTTTTGGAGAAAGGAGGATCCTCTGAAATATTCTTCGTTAGCGAAGACATTGAAGTCGGATCAGTGATCGGTAGGTTTTATTTCATTCCTTTTAATTTATTGCTTATTTTAATTATGACCGGGCGTCTCAAACCCAAAAATGCTCCTAAAGTAAGCTTTATTTCCTTAATGATTGCTGGGTTATTATTTCACTCTTAAAACAATAGCTTGCATAATTAGTACGGCGAGCGCCTCACTGTTGACGTAACAAGAAACCGTTCTTTTCTGCCCCAAAAAACAAGAGTGAGGAAAAAAACTAAGATATTTTTGGCAAAATAAATGAGCATTGATGTGGTAAGGCTTTACCAATTAGCCTAATTCGCCAGACTTTGGTCTTGTCAGCTATAAATTTTCAACCAGGAGTGGGAATTCAGGAAAATGTAGGGAGGCAATCATGATTTTTATTTGTTCATGAAGATGCAAACAAAAGAAATATTGGGGGGATTTCGGTTTTTCGCCTTTCTAAAAAGAAAATACTAAAATAGGTAGATTTTCAAATTCTAAGGGAATAATCCCCCCCCCCTTATCAGCGCCCCGATTCGTGACCCGCGAGTCAACATTGAGAAGGTTAAGTTTAGTTACAAATAAGAGACTGTTGAAACTTAACATTCGACAAGAAAAACGTTGTATAATATTGTAAAAACAATGGGTAGTTGTTAATTATACGGAACACACTCAAGAACTACGCTTAGGTTAGATCTCAGAAAACCGGTTTCATAGCTAGAAAGACGGGTGATACAATGCATTGGACTTGTATAATGTGGGCTATATATTTGCACATTATGGGTGGAGGGGGTTATGTTACGTTAGGGGCTCTGTCCAAATAATTTACCACCACCATCCCCTAATGTGAAAATATGTAGCCCAAATTATATTGTTATATAAACTAAAGGTTATATGAAGCCAATGAAGGTTATATTTCATTAGGATTATCTTAACTTCCCTTCTTGGGCATGTTCCGTATTATTAACAAGTACCAAATATTGTAATATATTATAACAAATAGTACAAAATATGGGTAAAATATTCGATTTCGCCAGTAATAGTTGAATTTTTAACAATAATAGTCCTGACATGGCTGTAGGCGCGTCCTGTTTTGTAACGGCTGGGTAATAACGGAAAGAAATCAATCTGATATATCTTTCCTGCGTCAATTCTTGTGGTTTCGGGTGCTGAGAAACCAAATACTGGATTCATTAACTGGTAATGGTATATTTTCAACGAAAACAAATGGAATTCATATGCAGAAACCTATTGCAGAATATATTTAATTTTTTGGCTGGTGTTTTTGGCTCATTGATTTAAAAAGAAGAAATAATTCAAGAATACGCTTGATGGGATGTAATATTAGACTTTTAGATAAAATTTTTTTCGTAAAAGATGACTCTCACGGCAGTGGCGGATCCAGACCCAAACGTAGTCTAAAGTAGTGTAATTTACCTAATTAACGCAGTTTTGCGTTGATTAAACTTTCTTCTAACACAAGTTTATCGGATCAACCTATTCCCCCCCCCCTAAAGAAATCCTGGATCCGCCCCTGTCTCACGTTATTGTATAAAAGAAAAATCATAACCTAGTCATACAAACAATGAATTATAGCATTTAAACTACGTAATGGAAAAAATGTCCAAATACAAGTTAAAAAAACGACAGAAAGTACACTAAAGGGCTATAAAACCATAAATGTAAAATAAAGAAAGAATTAGAAGAACGAAGAAAAGTTAATAAAATGGGTCCATACTGGATTCATTAACTGGTATATTCTCAATGAAAACAAATGGAATTCGTATGGAGAAACCTATTGCAATATATTTAATTTTTTGGCTGGTATTTTTGGCTCATTGATTTAAAAAGAAGAAATACTTCCAGAATACGCTTGATGGGATGTAATATTAGACTTTTAGATAAGATTTTGTACGTAAAAGATGATTCTCACGGTATTGTATCAAAGCAAACAAAAAGTGTAGGCCTATTAAAGAAATATAAAACAATAAAATTAAAATGAAGAAAGAATTAGAAGAACAAAGAAAAGTCAACAAAATGGAACAACGGAAATCAAAAAATGGTAATGAAACGAGGAAGAAGCATTTAGCAATCGTTTTAATTTTAAAACAAGAAGGACCTTGAATGACAAGATCCAAGAATGTCAAAAGGAGTAAGGGGTGCAGTGGCGCAATTTCTTAAAAATCCTGGGGGGGGGGGGGGCGCGTTGTAGCCAATTTTCCCAAATCAAGAAATATTGACAGTGAAAGCTGAAAAATGAGCCATTTAATAATATAGAGGCAAAGATATACTAAAGAAAACTGAACCGTTTCTGTGGATCCTTGAATTATGGAGGCTTATCTTAATTCGACAAGATTTTAAAATAAATTAAATTTTAGCTGGGGGGAAGTGAGGTCTGGCGGGCAGTTGACCCTCCTTAGAAATAATTTACGGGCCTCTATTTTAATTGGACCCAGTTTTGTCAGGTTAGTTTATCTAACTTCAGTGAGTTGAAAGACACAATCAACTAGGATAGACTTAATTCAAGTTTCTTAGTGAGTCTATAGTCAAAAACGAGACACACATGTTCTAGTATGGTAAATTCAAGCAAACAGAATCAAGATAGATAATAGAAAATTGTAGCAGTTCTCTATTAATTTGCGTATTATGCAATAAATTGTCTAAATTCCCTATTTCTTCTATAGCAATTTGGTACTTACGAATTATAGGGACCATACCCAAGAAGTGAAGTCAGGGTAATCCTAATGAAATATACCAAAATATGATGAAAATATAAGACTTTAGTAATAAGATTATGGAAACTACAAAAATAATTATGGAAAGCAGGCCGCCCAGAACGCATTATATTAAATACCTAATCACCTCTATACATTAAATATTTAGCCTAATTAAAGTATAAGCCTACCTGGATAGCAAGACCGTATCCAGGGGGGGGGGGGGGTTACCCGGTTTGAACCCCCCCCCCCCGAAATTTTTGACCGAGTCGAAAATAAGTCGAAAATTAGTAAAACCTAGGTAAAAAATCAGTAAAATTAGTCGAAAACTGAGTCAAAATTAGTAACCCCCACCCGAAAAAGTCAAAATTAGTAACCCCCCCCCCCCAAAAAAATCCTGGATCCGCCCTTGCTGGATAGATACCTTTTTATCTCGCTCAGGCTAAGCTGATTATCTCCGACTGAACACAGGAAACCGGTTTCATTATAGACCAAGAACAAAGTGTGGTCGCTATAATACGTAAGTACCAGCAATTTTGTAAATTAACCGTTGTTGACGGTTTTACGTATCCTTCCAATCTTCATTTAACCTTACTATGCTCAGGATTGGTCTCGCTAGTGATTTGGTGATCTAATGCTAGTGATCTTGGAGTAGTGCTATTGCCAAAAATTAAGCTAAATCTAAGCTGTTGAGAGATAAGAGAGGAGACAAGAGCGACCCCTCCCCCTCCCAGAGAAAGATTCACTTACAGCTATGTAATACATTACATAAATATGTGAAGCCTCAGACTTGCTCACTTTCTTACGAGGAAGCATGCTATTATATGGGGATTGTAATCATTTATACAGGACGTGTAATCACTTGGTAATGGGAGTTGAAGAGGTTATATTTGGATATTAAATTGGTCAATGGATGAAAGCAGACAGTTTGGTGGTATGCTTATAAACAAAAAATCGCGAAGAAAGGAAACGAGGACAATTAACAGCCAGTGAAAAAATTGAAAAATTATGCAAATATTTCGGTCAAGACCTCCGCTTGACCGTCCTCAGTGCAGAATAAAACTGATAAAAATATAAAAACCAAACCTTAAAATAAAAGCACGAAACTAAAATTGGACGACCCTTTCCTAGTAACGGTGAAAGGGTAACTGAATAAAAAACACAAGTCTAAATGGCATTTCAGAATTTCATTTTGCGTAAAGCACTTTTAAAGGCTGATCACTTTCCAGTTTGATTGTTATCGGAGACTCTATTCGATTGCACAATATAACTTTGTGGATGTATGTAAAAACGATCAGAATTAATAATTTTGTCATAAATGGGACTTAGAAAAATTTCTCCAGTGTCTCTATTGAGAGCTACCTTTTGGTGAATGTGCTTTTTTATTTCAACTGCCTCCCTGAAAACTTGCGTGAGACCTTTAACGAGGGCAACGATAGAGGCCTCGTCAAACAAAATGAAATGGTGTGGATTCTCGTACACATGTTGCGCCAAGGCGGAATCAAAAACCTCAGGCCTTTGGCGTAACCTCATTGCCTTGTCAATTGAGGACTTGTGCTCAGATAACCTCTCCCCCAATTGCTGTTGGGTTCTACCAACATAAAAACAGCCACAAGAACAAGGAATTCTATAAACACCACTGCCCAGACTGGGGCTGGTTTTATCTTTGGCATTGTTAAAAAAGTTCTGTGTAATATTTGAATTTTTAAAGGCGACGCTAAGTTTATGTTTTTTAAGGATTCTTTTCAATTTGTCACTCAATTTTGGAATGTAGGGTAGAACAGTGAAAAGTTTCTTATCATCCACCAATGGGACGGTATCTGTTGGGGCTTGTGGACCTGATGCCCTCCCCTCTGCCTTTTTCGTCTTCTGTCTATAATGGTCTCAAGTAATTTTATAGGGTAGCCATTGCAAAATAAAATGTCCTTAATATAGTTCAATTCTGAGACTATGTGAGGCTCTGAGCATATTCTTATTACTCGGTCAACCAAAGAAATAACAACTCCTCTTTTTATGCAGGGAGAGTGGTTGGAGGAAAAATGCAAATACCTATCGTTATGCGTAGGCTTTCTATAAATAGAAAATTCAAGGCCAGGAGACTTATTGAAAATTAAAACATCTAGGACAGGAAGTTTGTGGTTATGTTCTAGTTCTAAAGTGAACTGAAGGTTAGAGTCCAAAGTGTTTAGATGAGTTAAGAAGGAGTTAAGTGACTCTCCTCCGTGCTCCCACAGAGAAATAACATCATCGACAAACCTACCCCAGAAACGGTGTTTTATCGGAAAATTTTCCAGAGCAGAGATTTCTATGAATTCCATATAAAAAGTTGCCAAAAATGGTGAAAGACTTGTACCCATGGGTAAACCCCTAATTTGGGTGAAAAATTGATTATTATATCGGAAATATGAGGAGGAACTATTGCAAAGACGGACGAGACGCATAATAGTTTCTATGTCCAGTGTTTTGTAGTCTATTTGATCAATATTATCTTCTAATTTCCTTTGAAGAGCTAGTTCACATTTTTTAATGTCGCAAGACGTATACATAGAAATGGCATCAAAACTGGCCAAAATTGTATCTTTTTTTATTTCAATGTCTTTCAATTTTTCAACAAGGTGAACTGAGTTTCTTATGTATGAAGTTTGCGTTTGCATAAGGGGGCGAAAAAGTTTGGACAACCATTTCCCCAATATAGCAATTGGAGAGCTATAAGAAGCCACAATTGGGCGTAGAGGGACTTCATCTTTGTGGATTTTTGGGAGCCCGTAAAATTTAGGAGCTGAACAACCTTTAGGGTAAAATAATTTATACATTTGTGGAGTAATAAGTCTTCCAGTTTGCAAAATTCCTAGCTCCTTTCGTACTAGACGTGTGAACTTATCGGTGGGGTCTGAATCTATGGGCTTGTAAGTATGGGTGTCGGATAAAATATCTGTAACTTTTGTATTATATGAAGTTTTATCAAGGATAACAATTTTATTTCCTTTATCAGCCCTGGTGATAATGATATCACCAGGTGATAATGATATGATCATTATCACCAGGGCTGATAAAGGAAATAAAATTGTTATCCTTGATAAAACTTCATATAATACAAAAGTTACAGATATTTTATCCGACACCCATACTTACAAGCCCATAAATTCAGACCCCACCGATAAGTTCACACGTCTAGTACGAAAGGAGCTAGGAATTTTGCAAACTGAAAGACTTATTACTCGACAAATGTCTAAATTATTTTACCCTAAAGGTTGTTCAGCTCCTAAATTTTACGGGCTCCCAAAAATCCACAAAGATGGAGTCCCTCTACGCCCAATTGTGGCTTCTTATAGCTCTCCGACTGCCAGATTGGGCAAATGGTTGTCAACACTTTTTCGCCCCTTATGCAAACACAAACTTCATACATAAGAAACTCAGTTCACCTTGTTGAAAAACTAAAAGACATTGAAATAAAAAAAGATACAATTTTGGCCAGTTTCGATGCCATTTCTATGTATACGTCTTGCGACATTAAAAAATGTGAACTAGCTCTTCAAAGGAAATTAGAAGATAATATTGATCAAATAGACTACAAAACACTGGACATAGAAACTATTATGCGTCTCGTCCGTCTTTGCAATAGTTCCTCCTCATATTTCCGATATAATAATCAATTTTTCACCCAAATTAGGGTTTACCCATGGGTACAAGTCTTTCACCATTTTTGGCAACTTTTTATATGGAATTCATAGAAATCTCTGCTCTGGAAAATTTTCCGATAAAACACCGTTTCTGGGGTAGGTTTGTCGATGATATTATTTCTCTGTGGGAGCACGGAGGAGAGTCACTTAACTCCTTCTTAACTCATCTAAACACTTTGGACTCTAACCTTCAGTTCACTTTAGAACTAGAACATAACCACAAACGACCTTTCCTAGATGTTTTAATTTTCAATAAGTCTCCTGGCCTTGAATTTTCTATTTATAGAAAGCCTACGCATAACGATAGGTATTTGCATTTTTCCTCCAGCCACTCTCCCTGCATAAAAAGAGGAGTTGTTATTTCTTTGGTTGACCGAGTAATAAGAATATGCTCAGAGCCTCACATAGACTCAGAATTGAACTATATTAAGGACATTTTATTTTGCAATTGCTACCCTATAAAATTAATTGAGACCATTATATACAGAAGACGAAAAAAGGCAGAGGGGAGGGCATCAGGTCCACAAGCCCCAACAGATACCGTCCCATTGGTGGATGATAAGAAACTTTTCACTGTTCTACCCTATATTCCTAAATTGAGTGACAAATTGAAAAGAATCCTTAAGAAACATAAATTTAGCGTCGCCTTTAAAAATTCAAATATTAAACAGAAATTTTTTTAAAAACGGCAAAGATAAAACCAGCCCCATTCTGGGTAGTGGTGTTCATAGAATTCCTTGTTCTTGTGGCTGTTTTTATGTTGGTAGAACCCAACAGCAATTGGGGGAGGGGTTATCTGAGCACAAGTCCTCAATTGACAAGGCAATGAGGTTACGCCAAAGGCCTGAGGTTTTTGATTCCGCCTTGGCGCAACATGTGTACGAGAATCCACACCATTTCATTTTGTTTGACGAGGCCTCTATCGGTGCCCCCGTTAAAGGTCTCACGCAAGTTTTCAGGGATGCAGTTGAAATAAAAAAGCACATTCACCAAAAGGTAGCTCTCAAAAGAGACACTGGAGGAACTTTTCTAAGTCCCATTTATGACAAAATTATTAATTCTGATCGTTTTTACATACATCCACAAAGTTATATTGTGCAATCGAATAGAGTCTCCGATAACAATCAAACTGGAAAGCGATCAGCCTTTAAAAGTGCTTTACGCAAAATGAAATTCTGAAATGCCATTTAGACTTGTGTTTTTTATTCAGTTACCCTTTCACCGTTACTAGGAAAGGGTCGTCCAATTTTAGTTTCGTGTTTTTATTTTAAGGTTTGGTTTTTATATTTTTATCAGTTTTATTCTGCACTGAGGACGGTCAAGCGGAGGTCTTGACCGAAATATTTGCATAATTTTTCAATTTTTTCACTGGCTGTTAATTGTCCTCGTTTCCTTTCTTCGCGATTTTTTGTTTATCATGATTAGCCAGTGTGGTCTCAGAAATTATTTATGGTATGCTTATCCCACTTAAGATTAGGTGAAAGTGTTAGGCTACACTACCTGTTTGGACATAGTCAACGAAACCAGGGGCGGATCCAGGATTTTTTTTTTTTGGGGGGGGGGGGGGTGCAAAAGAGGTTGATCCGATAAACCTGCGTTAGGAGCAAGTTTAATTAAAGCAAACTTGAGTTAGTTAAGTAAATTACACTACTTGAGACTGAGCTAGGGGGGCGCCCCCTCGCCCCCCTCTGGATCCGCCACTGAACGAAACATGGCCAAAGAAAGCAGGGAATCAATTTAAATGAAATTAATCAGTTAATTGTAAACTTAGTTAACTAGAATAGTCAACTTAATAAAAAGTACTTTAAACTAATTACTTAAATTAAATAATTTAAATTAATTAACTAAATCTTTAAATTAATCAATTACAGTTTTATCATGTTTACCGCGACTGACTTTCATAAATTAGCTCGTTTCATTTTTTATAATGATACTGTCGTTCCCGAAACCATATTTTTGTCTAAAAAAAGTGGATTCTCTGAGTTTGATCCTTCAAAAAGGATCTATCTTCGGGTTTGCTGTTAATATGTTTATTTCTTTTAATAAAACCCCATTTTCTCCTTTAAAAAAGGTTGGCTCTTGTACTCTCCTATTTACATATTTTAATAATTTTATTGACCCTTGCCGTAGCTCAGTGGATTGATGTTCCTCTTGGCAATACGGAGTCAGGGATCAATCTTCACTGCCACCTGGTTTGGCTACAGGCTTCCTACTTGTCCCTGTAAAAAAGATCCAGCGACTGCAACGTCTCATGCGGCAGCGTTTATCGCCAGTCTCATAAACATCTATGGGCCAGCAATGGCTCTGGAGGATTTTTATATTTTATTATTTTATTGTATTGTTGGCCTTATCCTTATTGACAGATTCCAGTTCTTCCAGTTTTTATTTATTTCTCTATTTCTTCTATTTCTATATTTCTTCTGTTTCTATATTCTATTTCTCTATTTCTATCTTCTATATCTATATTCGCCTTTTAAATCCAATATTAGAAACGCCACTTCTATAGTTCTACATTTTCTGAGTTTTCATTGCCGATTAGATCCAGGTCCCTGCGCTGGAATATATTCAGGGGGACAGCGAAAATAAAAAAAACCGAGCAGCTGAATAAGAATGTTAAAATATAAATACATTTGGGGAAACTGTAAATATCGACTTATAGAATAGGGTTGACCTGAGAGGACATCAGCGCAAATGCTTTATTAATATACATTATTTTATACGTCAATTTCACAGAAATTTAAGGTATTCGGTGGCGGCCTCTACAATTCTCTGGGATGAATATGTGGCAGCACTAGCGAATTTCCCTCCATTAAGAATGTGCAACAATGATTACTTATTTGCAACTAGATTTATTTATAAATACGAATCAAAAATGCATCCATTTAGATTCCTCCTTTCATATTCGTTTTGGACTCTTTTCATACTTTTAAACAATAAAAAATGTAATAAATTTACGTCATGACAATTCTTCCTTCAAGGAAGACAGCTTAAATTAAGTGTCAAAAACTTAAATAATGGGATTTTTTGAAAATTCATGATTATTTAAGTTCCCAAGTTTCATTACTCTACCCCAGTTTTAAATTACAATAATTTTTTTTATTACTAAGATGACATTATTTACCTTGAAAATGCCATCATTGTATTAGCACATGAGAAGGGATGTAGATTGAAACAGAACATGCGAAGCCACTTTGCTGTAAGGCTGTAATTACTAGATTTATAGCATTTCACGGTAGACTGAAAATATCGCTTTTATATGAACGGGAGGGGGGGCAACCAACCCCAAACCTCGCATCATCTAAAAATTAATTTTCACAGGGGTTTTGTTTTTGAACCTAGTAAGATGTAAAATTCAATATAGCAGCGGTAGTAGTATTAGTAGTAGCATGCACACATTGCCTTTTGGTCAATTGATCTTCCCCTTTAAGCATTTTCTGAAGTTCCAAATTATTACTCAAATCTATTTTTGAGATATGATCTTTTCACAATGTGCATGCACATAGTGTCTTTTGATTTAGTTCAAATTTCCAGTCAATATTTTAAATGTAGTACTGGGTTTGCAGTAGTAGTAGTGGTGGTAGTTGTAGTAGCAGCAGTAGCGTACAAATATGACGTTTTTGGTAAATTGATTATCTCCCTTATTATTTCCTGAAAGTCCCAAATTAATATACTCAGTCATTCCTGAGTTATGCCATTTGACAGCCCTATGCCCTTTGTCTTTTTGGAAAGTAAAGGAACTATATGTAAACAGTGAACGAATTGCCTAACTTAAAGCCATTGTTCTGGGGGCTGTGCAGGAATAGATTTACCAATAGGCCCACCAGGCCCGGGCTTAGGGGCGAACAATGTCAGGGGGGCAATAAATTATCAATGAGCGATTGTTTTCTTAACAAAAACTGGGCCAATGTTATTTATCGTCAAAGTGCCAGGTGCACTCCGCTGCCATGCAGCCTATTCACAGAAAAGTTATTTAAAAACAACACAGGAATTCGGTGGCCCTTATAAACTGCCAGATTGCTCCCAAGAATGGCAGCTGAAAGTTTGGTATCACCTCTCTCTTTCATTACTTTTGACTAATCAGGGGCGTTCTTTTCATTGCTTCCACTATCCCCGAATTTTCGAGTATTTCTCCAAAAATCTCGCAAAAACGGAGCAGCAAAAACGCTTGGGCCTAGGAGCGTCAAAGCTTTAGATCCGGCCCTGGGGCAGTGAAAGGTTCCCAAAGGCATAATTACAGGATTTTTCAACAATGCGGAAGAAAATAGACATCTCAAATTTTGAGTGGGTGTTTGCTTGGAAAATGATGGCCTTGGGAGGGGGAGGGGCTGGTTGCCCTAAATTCACTTTTGACTCTTAAAAAGAGCACTATAACTTCCAATTTCCAATCGAATGAGCTCTACCCAAATTCTATACAACCACCCATTCTATAAAAAAGTTTTATGCCTTCGGGGCGTAAATTACAACCCTTGCCCCCAGATTCCGAGAGGCTATTTCAACCCCTAAGGCTTTTTTATATGATCTTGACTATTTTGAACAAAATTATTATTATTATTATTATTCATTTATTGCCCTTCAAGAAAAGGTACAAAAAGGTACAGTAGACTATTATCTCAAAATTTGTAATGGGTGCATTTGGGGAAAAGAAGACGTGGGATGGGGCTACTTGCCCTCCTATTACGTTTGACTCTTAAAAAGGACACTAGGACTTCTGATTTCCAATTAACTTTGCCGAATCTGAAGTTTATGCTACCCACCTTTCCATAAAAACCTTAAATGTTAACAATGGTCAACTAATATGACTTTTAGCCCTTGCCCTGAGGGCCGTGGGGGGGGGGGGGCGGGGTGTTGTCATCCCCAAAGATATGATTACTGGACTTTTCAAAAATGATTAACAAAATGACTGTCTCAAAATTTTTACTGGATATGTTAGGGGAAATGATGGTCGAGGAAGGTGGGGCTGTATGCCCTCCAATTACTTTCGACTTTAAATACGGCACTTTAAATTCACAACACAATTAACTCCCTCCGAAGCTTGTGCAACCACTATTTCCATAAAAAACAAACATGCCCCTGGGGCATAATATACAACGATTGCCCTGAGGGCTCTGGGAGGGGGTTATTTTTCAAAGACACAATTACTGGACCTTTCATCTACGCTGGACAAAATGGCCATCTCAAAGTTTTGGTTGGATATATTCGGGTAAATGATGGGCGTGGGGGGGGGGCTGGTTGCCCTCCATTCACTATTGACTATTCGAAAGGGCAATATAACTTGCATTTCCAATCGAATGGGCCACTTTCGAAGTGTCTACGACAACTCCTTCTATACAAAGTGCCCTGGTCTAAAAAAAAATATATATAAAAAGTAAGTAAATAAATAATACATTGTGTCCATATCGCTCTTTGCTTAGGCAGCGCCATTGCGCCGCCTATGATGGCTATGCTTGCTTATTTGTGCAAAGTGTATAGAAACTTCGGTATCAGTAAGTTAATAGCTTTCTACAACAACGAAAGCGATATTTCGATTTCATTTGAGCTAAACCAGAAAATTCTGGGATGTTAGGTTATGGCCATGAAAAATGTAATTTTGCAAATATCATATATTTAGCAAAACACATTTTTTACCATTCCAAAATATCGTTTTGAAAAAAAACATCGGGCCACCATCTGAGGTCATGTTAGAAAGGTATCTCAGCGTGAATCAGTAACGGTTCATCAAATCTATACCTAATATACCTAAATTTCAGGGTTTGCTATTCAAAAGTAATGTTTCTTATTTATCCGTTACTATAAAAAAGTATTTAACTAATAAAAGTGCAAAAAAAATATATCGACTTAATTTTTTTATGACAATTTTTTTTTCCTGGAGTGAAGTGACTGATACGTCTCGGAAGAAGGCCTGAGAGGAACACAGATTGTATTTATACAGTATATACACTTTGCATGATTTACTTGGAAATTAAAATTCTATTTTTCATAACTTATAATCAACAGTTAAGTGTCTTAAATTTTCTTGTGCGACGGCCTTGTTTGAATTTGAATTGAATTGAGCCGCGCCTCCCAGTCTGGAATACGCTGTCTTAGGAGATGGTTCAAAATTACGAAAAATCTGCTAAATCACGGAAATTTAAGTCTTATTTTTTTGGTGGTGCGGGGATGAGGGGTGAATTTTGACGGACCAAGGTGTATTTGTTCTTCCGTATGTGTGGGAATGCTTAAAACCTTCATTAAGGAGCTCTTTTTTTATATAAGCTACGAAATTCTGTTTGATTAACCGTTATAAATAGCTAGTGACATAGATTCCTTTTCCATTTCAAGCATAAATGAGCATGAATGGGTTTCGTTCAACATACAGCGCTAATTTTCTCTTTTTTTTTTGTTCGAATGTAGAATAACCACTGTGTTTAAAAACAATGGCCCTTTTGTAAAAATTAACTTATTTGAAGTTTACGAAAAAGTCAACAAGCGAGGGCCTGGCCACTCCTTGACACCTAAAGTACATATCAAGAGTACACTTGTTCGTATTCTTATGAACGTCGGTTTTTGGTGATACTTTGAGAACTCAATTTTTGTTGTGGGATAACTTGGAGGAACACCAAATAAGTTGGGGTTACTGGAAGCTCTGCCTGGGGTCACTATAAAGTCGACTACGAGGTTCAAAAAGACTAAAACAAGTGAAGTCACAAATCCCGACGATCCGATTGGTTGGCTTGGCGAATCGTTAATCTGCAGCTGTGGTTCTTTTTTTCATATTGTATAGATTTATAGATGGCTCTTACAGTTTTAATTTCATTGTACCCATTAGGTGACGAAAAACGTAAGTTTAGTGGCTTATCTTCAAATAAATTTCATTTATCTCAATTATTTTATATTCGATATTTTTCTGTCTCTAGTATTTGTTTTTTTCCTTGTTTCTCTTAAAATGTAGTTTCTTCTATAAAAAAGAATTCTGGCTGTAAAATTAAAATCTTTGGCACCTGGCCGTATCTAGAATTTTTGCTGGGGGGGGGGGGGTGATATTACAATTTTTTTATAAACGCATTAAAACATTTTTTATATGTATCTGTGTTACTTTTTTCCGAGTCGAAATAATTTAGGGTGGAGCGCGGTTCAAATCGGTTAGCCACCGATACGACCTGGATACCAAGGTCGGATCCAGGATTTTTTTTCGGGGGGGGGGGGTACTAATTTTTTACTCAGTTTTCAACTAATTTTACTGATTTTTACCTAGGTTTTACTAATTTTCGACTTATTTTTGACTCGGTCAAAAATTTCGGGGGGGGGGGTTCAAACAGGGTAACCCCCCCCCCTCCTGGATACGGCCTTGCTGGATACGACCGTGCCTGTGTATATATAGTTATCAATGTATCGAAACATGCATTTCTGCCACTTTTAACCTCTTTTCATTCTTAGTTTAAAATTAGCATAATAATGTCGAGGCTCTCAAAAGTCATATTGTGGTTGCATTTATTTGCTTATTTGATTTTTTCTGTCTTCCATAACCATCAAGAATGAAAAAAAATGTTGTCATGTACTTCATATTCTTTGTCAAAAATTAAAATTAATATGTGCAAGTTTCGCCACTTTGACTAAGATACACCATACATAAATGTGATCGACCATGCTTTATCGATTGATGACAACTAAGATTTCACTTTATATTCAATTTCATATTTTGACTTGTTAGAAACACTGTAATTTTTGACCTAACTTAGTTATTGTAAACTCTGTTTTGCTTAGGACTAACTTCCTGCAGTTAATTTGTTTCGATTCCGGAGAGTGGATCCTTTATCACAGACAGGGCCATATCCATTATTTTTGCTCGTGAGGGGAAGGGGGAATTTTATAAGTTAAAAAAAAAACGCATCAAAAATACGTCTATGCATTTTTCTTATGTTTCACTAAGGCTAGGAATAATAAAAAGATGAAAAGGTGATGTTGGGTAATGAAAAAGTTGATCAGGTGGGCAGCTTCACTTACCTTGGTAGTATTATTAGTAAAGATGGTGGGAGCAGTGAAGATGTCAAAAGTAGAATAGCCAAGACTCAGGGTGTTTTTTTCACAGTTAGGAAGAATAGGAAGATAATTTTACAAATCAAGATTAGAATATTAGAAGCTACAGTGATGCCAGTGGTTAAATGTGGCTGTAGAGCATGGGTACTCCAAAAAGCTGATGAATATTTGCTACATGTTTTACAGAGAAATTGCTTAAGGATAGTTCTGGGTACCCGGTTGACTGACCGTATTTCAAGCAATAGGCTCTACGAAAAATGTGGTTCAATAACGCTCTCTAGGGCTATAATGAAAGAAAGGTTGAGATGGCTAGGGCACGTTGTGCGGATGAAGGATGACAGATTACCGAAGATTGTTCTTTTCGACCAACCGTCTAGGGCTAAACGGAAAGCAGATCGTCCTCGTCTGGGGTGGGAGGACGTCATAAAGAAAGATTTAAAGGAAATGGGAATTTCGTGGGCGGGTGTAAAAAGAGAGGCTTTGAATAGACTGGGGTGGAGGAGGAGTGTGCGTAGCTGTGTTGGCCTCAGGCGGGTTGGTGCTGCAGTGAGTTGTTAGTAGTAGTAGAAGTAGTAGTAGTTTTACGAGTTGGAAAAATATTTTGAGGGGGGGGGGGGTTAAACCCATTCTCTGAACACGGTCTTAACCATAAAATAAACAAAAAAGGTTTTCTAATTTAACTTCTAGTTTTAGAGTGACTTTCAAGTGTTTGAGCACATTCTTCCTGTTATGCAAGAATTTAAATATTTCACCAAAGGAAATTATAGAAAAGAACTTCCTTATTACATTGTAGTGATCGTGATTTGATGAACTTCTTAAAATTATGAATAATTCAAATTTTACTATATTCGACTTTATTCTTAGTCATTATAATGTCTGTGTTATAATTAAAAAAAATGGTATAATTATGAGCTTTATTACGGCCAAGGAAAGGGAGTTGCAAAGACGGAGAAAAAAGAAACTTCGGAAAGCCTGCTGACGAAATTCTTTATTTTTAATTTATTTCTTTGGTTCCAAAAATGAAAAAAAAAAAAATCAATATATTAATGTTTTCCCAAAAACTTGTAAAACGCAGATCCTAGGTTCTGGCAGAGAGCAGGGGGATCTTTTTTGTTTTTGTTTTTTTTTGGGGGGGGGGGGCAGTTGCCCCTTCAATAATTTGAAGAAAAAATTATTATATAGCCCATGCCCCTTGACTATCTGGATATGTACCCCTTTTGTCCCCCTCGCCCCCCCCCCCCAATAAAAATACTAGATATTCGCCCCTGGGCAGAGGATAACCGAAACAACAAGCCACCTCTTGGATACGACCGTGCCTATGTATATATTGCTATCAATATATCGAAACATATATTTCTGCCAGTTTTGGCCTCTTTTCATTCTTAGTTTAAAATCAGATTTAGGTCTGATGGTTTTTTTTTTCGCAGAAGACAGTTGAAGTAGTGGTTGTTTTTTTTCTTTTTTAATAGCCTTTCCCTTTACTTGACATATACATCTATAATCTTGAACTGAACACAATTTACTTTATAATTAGCAAACGAATGTTGTTTAATTGATGTGAACTTTATTATAAAGATGCCTTTACGGCCTTTACGGCCCTAACTTTAAGGCTTTTATCATTGAGTGCATCTCTCAACTGTTGAAAATTTCTTGGTACACATCACGCTTAGGTAATGTGCTGGGTGTATTATAATATGTACCAAGGCCGTATCCAGGGGGGTTACCCGGTTTTACCCCCCCCCCCCCCCCCAAATTTTTGACCGAGTCGAAAATTAGTCTAAAAAATACCCATCTCGATGATGTTAGACAAAGTCCACGGGAAAAAATCGGGTACCCCCCCCCCGCCCCGAACAAAAATCCTGGATATGGTCCTGCTATGTACTCAGCATCATGCAAGTAAGCAGGGTGGGGGACTTTGGGCCTATGTCCCTCGTAAATCTGAATATTATTGCGTGAATTATTTATGAATTTCTATACCATTCACCTGATTTTGCAGTTCTTCGAGTTTTCCAGATTCGAGTTCGCGAAAAATCGGCCAAATTTGGATGAAAGAACTGAATATCCCGAATTCACTCGTATTTCTCGGCAGTTCATTGCTTTATAGTCTGTCTTGCTTTCTTGTCAGTCTTGATGATCATTTGCTTGAATATCTTTTCAGGTACATTAGATATACTTGGAGAAAACTTTCGATCATTTAGTCGATGATCATTTGCTTGAATATCTTTTCAGGTACATTAGAGATACTTGGAGAAATAAAGAAAAAATCTGGGATATCTTTAAGGCTCTCACCACAGGATGTAGGAATACCGATTGAAATAAAATCCGGTACAAAAGATCTCATTCTAAGACGGTCACTGGATAAAGAGGTAAGTAATATCATTTTTAGTTTTCTGAAAATAATCAAAAATTTTTTCTTTTTTTACTTCTCCTATTATTATTTACACATTTTAAATATTTAAATATTTTTATATGTTTTAATATTTTAGCCAGTTGGAGTAGTTTTAGAAGTGGGACGTAAATGTTCTTTTCAAATTCTGGCCTTTATAGGATCTGTCTTTCTGGATCTGTCTATCTTTATGTAGGATTCCAATAGGAAAACTAAGATGTGAGTTCTATTTATTTGTTTCTTTTTGTGTGTTTTTGTCGTTTTCTTTATGTGTTTTAATTAATTAATTAATTAATTTAATAAATTTAAACGTTTAATTTAATTTAACTTAAACTTTTTCTTCTATTGATAAAGGCTCCTGAACATGGAGTCAAAATATTCGGATTTTTTTTATATAAAGTTTGTTATTATCTTTTTTGTTCCACTGTTTTATTTAAATTATACACGTTTTTTTTCTCTCTTAAATTCTGTATCAGTTTGATATCTATGTCACGTAAAGCCCAGTTTGTTTTGCGCCCCTCGTTGTCACATATTCGTAGATACTAAAAAAAAAAAAAAATCTAATTGTCAAGCCCATTTTCAAAACGAGTTTAAAAAAAATTAAAATTATTACGTTTTATTTATGAACTTGTTATACTGTTTTTCGTGTATAACGATATTCAGTCTTTAAAGCGTTGCTAGTCTAGACCCCTAGCGTTAATATTTTATTATTTTAATAATAATATTTTATTATTTTTATATCAGATGTTTACTTAGTCTCGTCCATAATAAATTGAACAGATCAAAAAATTGATAAAAGTATTCCTCCCAGAACGTTTTTCAAACCCGTTTAGAGTGTAAAAATAATGCGGAAACCTGTCCAGCGTTTAAAGATTTATCATAAGTGAAAGGTTCAGTGTCAAAGAAAATCATGACCATTTTTGTCACTTTCGGCGATCCGATGCAACAGAGCTGAAAGTGAATTTTGTGTTTATTTTCATGAACTAAGATCGAATAACCTCAGTGCAGCGTTCTCACTTCTACAGAATTTCCGTAGATCTACGGAATACCTACGGAAAACCGGTATCCTATTTAAAATGCCATATTCACTCTTTCCTTATAATATTTACCCCAAATCACCAGAGAATTCTGCTAAAAATTTTAATTTTCGGTTCGATGTCAACGGGTCGTCATACCCAAATTTTAATACGATTTGATCTTCGACTTTTTTCGTCTGTGGCATTGGGCATTGGCACTTCTGGTTATAAGGGCTTTGGACAAAACCCTTACAAAAAAAAAAAAAATTAATATTCGAGAACCCTACTTAGCCAGAAAAAGAGAAAAAAAGTTTCAAATATGGGCTCAATTCCAATCTTGTAACTATGAACGATTAGGATAGAAAGCGCTGCCGGGCTTTTGTGGTCTTGAGACTATGTTGAGACTTCGACTATGAGACTTTTGTGGTGCCTAGTGGCTTGTGGAAAATTCTACTCAATCCGAAACGCCATCTATAGATTTTCTACGGAAACCTATAAATAGGCCCCTTTTTAATAAGCCCCTTTCCTAAATCTTGCACCGAAGAAAAATTATTGTGCAAATACCTAATGTTTGATATTCTTCTCTTTTTGCAAAATATGTTGAAGTTGAAAAACGTAAATGTTTGTCTTTAATTATTATTAGACCTTGGCACCAGTATAATTTACTGTGTTTACAGATGAAAAAGACATTTCAAGTTTTGGTCTTTGAACCAACAGTTTGATATAGAAAAATATGACATTAAGTTTTAAAAGTGCATTGTGTTAGTGTCAAGGATAAAACCGTATATTGTCACTACTTTAATCTGCTAGACAGTAAAAGCTATTTTCGCGGATGTCTCTCAAATTAAATGTGATTGCTTTTTTAATTGTTTTGGATTCAATTATGCATTTGAATCTGATACAGCTATTGCAATATAGCCAAATTTTAGGTCTAATTGTATTGTTAAGTTGCGCGAATTATTGTCAGAGAGCACAGCGGAGTGTAATCAGTTCTGAAAATTACTATCTCATCTATGACAACTTTTGAGATTGAGTCAATTTATGGGAATAATCCTCTGTGTGCGTTTAGAGCATATTGGGTAGATATTACGCTGATGAATGTAAAGCAATGAACGCGTTGATGAATGTAAAGCAATGAATCTGTTGTGGAGGGTCTTCGTCCCTAACAAGATTCAGTTTTAGTCAAAGCAGACACAGTGTTTGTAACTTCGATTATTTTTGCATCTCTCATGTGAGCCAACGCTAATAAATATTTTTCGTTTCTGAAAAGAAATTTTGCCACTGATGTAAGTCTGGTGTTTCAGAGACCTCATTTCCTGTATACTCCCCATCTGGGGAGTACTTATGATTGCAGCTGTAAGGAGGCTTTTCCTTCACCAAGAAGGGAACCGAAAAAGCAGGATTCTTATCAGTACGACAGAGGCTATAATTCATAACACTCTTCGACCCTAGAATGCAAATAAGCAGGGCTGTATCAAGGATTTTTTGGTACTTGTTAAGAATCCAGTAAACACGCGATAAGTGAAGTTTCGTTAATGCTAATGAAATAAAACAAAATAGGATGAAAATATAACAGTTTATAAACAAATTTGGGCTCTATATTTGAACATTAGGGGGGGAGGGGGGGTAAAGCATAGCATATAGTAAATGCGTAACCTAACCTAAACTAACCTAAGCTAACCCAGGTACCCTTTTTTTACCCCTTTAACCCCAAAAACTAAAGTTTAAACCTTTTTCGCAGAGTGAGCAATACCTCACTATGCAGCGGAAACCTGTTTTTCATATAGCATCTTTGAGATTTCGATGCGGTTCTTCTCCCGTGTTTACTGGATGTTTAACAAGTACCGATTTTTTTTATGGGGAGGGGAGGTACAAAATGTTTATATTCATTTTTGTTACGTTTTTTACGAGTCAGATAAACATTTCGGGGGGGGGGGTGTTCAAAACCCCTAACCTAGTAAGACTAGATGTTACAGGTATGTTTCCAGAAATAATTCTTGAGCACCTTCATTAGGGGTGAGGGGGGCTATCATGGGCGTACGGAGGGGAGGGCTGCTGCACCCCCCATAACTTCAAACTTACACTAAATATGGCTGAAAAGCAGATGGCTGAAAAAGCAGATGGTTTAAACAGCAGTTTAAAAAAGGTAGATGGCTAAAAAAGCAGCTGATAAAAAGTAGATAGTTGAAAAAATTGTAAAAACAGCTGGAATAACGGAATAAAAGTCAAACAAGAAGCAATTATCCATAATGTCTTGTAAATATTTAACTCTAATCTAAGAAAATTAATGCTGAAGGTTATTGAGGATTTTTGGTGATTACTTATTAATAAAGATTTCATAGGTATGATAGAACTTGCTGGCAATGTAAGGTTTTGTGAACTGACAATATAAATTCAGCTTCCTCCCCCCATTCCTTCCTCAGCTTCCTTCATCAAAGAATCGGCTACCCCCCCCCCTCTAGACAAGAAGCCACGTACACCCATGGGGGCTATTGATAGGTGACTTCAAATCTGGTATTGGAATCCAGATAATTTCTTGACATTCATTAACAATTTAAAAACCTATCCCCGACTCAAATACTCCCAACGAACATGGATATCGCCTTTGCAAGGGCTGCTAAATTAGGCATTTATGTATGATGTAATTCTTTTAATTTGAAAAAGATGTAAGGCAGTGAAAAAAATCTCATTAAACTGCTTTTCATGCGTCTGTAACAAAGAATATACTGCAATTTCTTCTTTTTTCCTGATTTAAAATTCAAAAAGTTGTTTTTCGCCCTGAAATCGAGCTGTTACATAAGATATTCAACGGTAATTGTTGTCTTCAATTCCAGTGTTTTGAATGCTTTATGAATCCGGCAACCCACCTATGCTACAGATTCTGAGCCGATTTTTTAAATCAAAACTAACCTTAGAGTTTACAGTTTTCATCAAATGTATTATCTAAATTTTGATTTTTGTAAATTTTCGAAAAGGAATCCAACCTGTATTTTCTTGGTATAAAAAGTTTTACACTTCGAATTTTTGACTAAATTGAATTTTTAGCTATATTTATCAATAATAATTGACCAAAAAGCAAGTTTTTCTGGATCCTGGCTAGCAATAGTCTATGGTCCAAGAGAACCCTTTCTTCTTCTGTTAACTGACCAATATGGAATGTCCAATGTGTCAAATTTGCTGTATGTTGGTAGTAGAAATTAAGTTGGGGATTGGGTATCTGCTTTTCATTAAACCTTGAAATGGGTATTTCCACATTTTTTTTTTACTTTTAAAGTCTTCGTATGGGCTCTTCGTATGGGATCTTGCACAGAGAATCTGACAATCGGACGCTCTTTTATCGATAACAATTACTGTATGAAATGAAAAGAATGAAGGAAAAGTTATTTTTTTTTGTTACAGAGTGTAAAATCAAAGAAGACCATTACAGGGGTGGATCCTGGGGGGGTGGGGGGGGGACCCCGCGCCCTCCAACATTTTTTCTTGTGCCCTCATTGCGTTTTTTCCTTTTTTACTCTTTTTTAAAAATAAGCTTGTCAATTTGGTCAATTACTGGTGCCCATGTAATATTACCCATCCCCCCTAAAAAAAATTGCTCTAGATCCGTCTTTGGACCATCAAACGAATATACTATTAATGGTGAATTTTTTTTATAAATAAAATCGTTCGGATTAAATGGAAAAAAAAAAATCCCCTCATGGGTCTGATCAATGCTTCTCATTGGAAGGAAGTCCCTTTGTCAGTGGCTTAACTACTCAATAAGGTGTCTTAGCTTTGGTTCCCATTGATGCGATTTCTCTTTAACGCAAAACGGCTCGCGGATAGCGGATATCAGAAAATCGCAAAAATGTTCACACAGAAAAGGTTCTCTGCAGCCGTTGAACCGAGAAAAATATTATGAGATATTTAAAAAGCAATATTTAAATGAATAGGCTAAATCATGTTCTAGAAACTAAGAAAAACACTCAAAGGGTTAATCTGTGAAGGGCTAAGTATTATTTGTCAAATACTAATGAAAAACTTCTAACAAACATGATTAGTTTCTCGGTTACTTGGAATATTTATTTCTACAAAGCTTTCAATACAGAATAACAGATGTGAATTTAAACAGCTCAGTAGAAATGTTTCAATGCAGTTGCTGGATCATTATGACGCATTAACTTGCAGCAAAAAATGGAAGAAATTTAACAGATCACGCAAAAACGGCCGTTTTTGCGTAAAATCGTATCAGTTGGAAACTAGGGTTACGGTTGTATCAGTTTGACATATAACGCCCATATTGTTTTAGAAAGTCTGAACTATTCATACAGCAAAGGGGGGAGGGAAGCTGGTTGCTTCTATTCGTCATCCCTTAAAATGCGGCCAACATCGTTTTTCTCCGATCGGTGCAAAACTCTGAGGGTAAGCAAAGTGGACCGGGGACATCCTAACAAGAACAATAAATTTCGGAAGAAAAATAAGGCAAAAAATTCGATGAAAAAACAAAAACAAAACTGATCTGCTTTAATACCTCAATTGAAAGTTTTAGGGGGAAGATACCCTCAATTAAAGTAAAATTTAAGGACTTAAATCTCGTTGTCCGGGAGGACAACAAGTTGTACGTGAGGACCGTAAGGACTTAAATCTTTGTGGTCCTTTTATTTATTTATTTTTTTAGTGACAACTAGACAAAAATTTTTCAAAATAAATGATCTTAATATGCACTTATTTGAACACAGTTCACCAAAAATATGAAAAAAGGATTCATTTAGTAAATTACGGATACAGTTACGTGTATATTCAAAGGAGTGTTTAGCATTGAGGGTATCACCCTCCCCATTATCCCAAAATTATATAGTAAAACTTTTGTTAAAAACGTATTGCACAAATCTATTGTTGATGGAAAACAGCGACTAAATATTCATATTTTGTTCAAAATTTAAGTTCTTGAGCGGAAAAACTGGAAAAAATTAAGATAAATTTCAATTAAAACAACAGGATTTACTTTTAAAGCGTTTTGTACTGAAGAAGCTTTTCAAAGCATAGTAAAGAGCAATATCAAAACCTGAGACGAGCAGTAATAAATTCATGTAACAATTCAAGCTTTAAACGAACAGAAATCAATGAATAAAGTCAATGAATAAATGAAAGCCTAATGAACAGAAACCCCTGGAATGTGGTCCTCTGGAAAGAAATTCAGGTTTACGTTGCTGCTTGTTGGAGAGGTGGAAGTAAGGACTGCAAGAGTTGAAGCGGAGGTGATATTCATCCGCGCAGCAATAAGTTTGAAGCTCTAATTTTGATTATATGCATTTGATTATATGCATTATATATATGATTATATGATTATATGCATTTGATTATATCCATTTATATAGTTTTTTTTGGTACTGTTCTATCAACCGGGCTGTTTTATATAGTGCTATAGTGCTAGTTTAGTTAATGCTAATGAAATAAAATAAAATAAGATGAATATATAATAGTTTAGAAACAAATTTGGGCTATATATTTGCACATTAGGGCGTGGGGGGGGGGGGTGGTGGTGGTGGCATAGCATACCATATATTAAATACGTAACCTACCCTAACCTAGGTACCTTCTTCCCCCATAAACCCCCAAAAAAAATAACTTAAATACAGTTCTTGCCTTTTTTTATATCCCAGAAGGCAAGATAATCCTGTTTTAATCGGGTGTTTCGACCTATTTCCTGACTGGTATGCATTGCCGTTTTCAAAAAAGCCCGGTTAATAGAACAGTACCGTTTTTTCCTATCTGAGTAAGGATTGCGTATACTGCGACGTTGTTTGGTGTAGATGAAAGTAGGACGGCCATACTGGATATATGGACGATAACAGGGGGGTTTAGGGGAGTGACATGGGAAACAAGATATACATGTAAATAATGTATAAAATGTATAAATGAGAAATATTCCCATTTAAACGCTTTAAAAGCAAAGCTCTCGGTAGTTATTACCCTGCACTCGTGGGAAATTTCCTTGGTGGCGCTTATAATTGGAGACGAGGAAACCCAGTGACAGGAATTGCGAATTTGATTAGGAACGAGGTAAATAGATGGCATTTCCGTAGGCAAAAATACCAAAACTGAATGTACAAATCTGTCTACACGCTTTATTGTGACATCAAATAAAAACAAGTTATTAAAACTTAAGACTAAGCGAAACTATTCCATATATGAGGGGGTGGGGAGATTACCACTTCCTCAACCCTCGCTCTTTGCTATAAAGTTTGGCCTTTATCCAATACCTTAACAACGATTACTGAAGCACAAGGGCCGTTTAATTGAAAACAGAAACTTTTGTAAAGCATTGAATAAATTTGAGGAGGGGGCAGCTTCCTCGTATACGGTGTGATTTCTGTTCGTTCTAAGTTTTAATATTACTTCTTACTTTCGGTTGAAAAAAACTTTTTTTTTTTTATTTGATTTCTGATCTTTGCAAATCGTACCGGGAAAGCTGCATTTCCCCTCCGTGGAAAATCTCACCGGAAAGATTCCTCCTCCACTAAAAAACTCCTCCCTTGGAAAATTTCACCATGGAAAATTCCTCTCTTGCCAAATCCCCCCCCCCCCTAGAAATTTCCCTCCTCGCTGAAAATTTGCTCCGGAAAGTTTCCCCAGAAAATTCCTCCTTGAAACTTCTCGTTACTTTCACTTGGAATTTTGTTTATATTTAGTATCTGATGGTTTTCAAATCATGACGAAGATCCCCCCCCCTCCTTGGAAAGTTCCCCCGAAAAATTCTCCCTCCTCCCAAAAAAATTTCCGTAAATTTCCCAATAACAAATAGTATATGATAGTATATGTAAATAATTGGCAAAGGTTACAGCCCTTTCCCCCGTGCAATATTTCGCCTGGAAAATCCCCCTGGAAACTTTCCTGCCGACGGAAAACTTTCCCCGTCAGAAATCTTCCACGTAAAAAGTTTTCCCCATCGGAAACTTCCCCCATGCAGAAAATTTCCGTAGATTTCCCGGTTTCAAATACTATATGTAAACAATGAGCAAATTGCATACCTTTCAACCCTTTCACCAGGGGCTTTGAGGGCTTACGCCATCCACATAGGCGTAGTTATTGGACCTTTCAGTTACGCTGAACCAAATGGCTATCTCAAAATTATGTTCGGAAGTCATTGGGGAAAAAGGGAGCGTGGGGGGAGGGCTTGTTGCCCTCCAATCTTTCTGGTCACTTCAAAAGGGCACTTGAACTTTTACTTCCATTTCGAATGAATTTTCTCCTGATCTTCTAGGACCATTAGTTCAATAAGATCACTGCTGGGAAAAAGAATAATAAAAACAAAAACAAATAAACACGCATCCGTGATCTTTCTTCTGGTAGAAAATACAAAATTCCATATTTTTTAGGTAGGAGCTTGACACCTCTTCAGTAGGGTTTTCTAATATGCTGAATCTGATGGTGGGATTTTCATTATTGTTGCTTAGGGTGTTTTGCCCCCCCCACCCTTTCGAAAATTTGGCAAATTTTCTCTGGCTTATAGCTTTTGATGGATAACATTAAAGTTAATGAATTTTATATACGTGGAATCAGCACAAAAAGTCAATTCTTTTGATGCATTAATTATTATCCAGATTATTTTTTTTGAGTTACGGTTACTATTGGACCGAGTCGCTCCTTACTTACAATTCACTACCGCGAACTGTTTGATATAATATACGAGCCCTTTAGTTTATATAATCTTTCAGATCTTTTGCATAAAAAGGGGCGCAGAGATGTATTTTGATTGGTCGGAAGAAACTTTTTCCTGAAAATGCTTGTTTTTGTCCTACAATGCAAGTTTGAGTTGTAGAGCAGAATTTTCTAGCAGTTAAAAGCTAGAATGGGTTCAATCCTTGAAACATGCCTCACTCTTGAAAACTTGTTATAATCCACTCGAAATTTTTACGTTATTCCTATTTGAACTACACTTGAATTCAATTTGATCGATTCAGAGTTTTTATATCTTACACAACAGTTCCAGACATTAATGTATAATTTGCTAATAATTTTTTTTCTAATACGTTTTCTCTTACTTTCCAATACTTTTTTCTAATACGTTTTCATATCTTACACAACAATTTCAAGTAATAACGTATGATATTCTAATACTTTCTTTCTAATACTTTTTCTTTTCTTTTCTAATACTTATTTCGTATATGTTTTTATATCTTACACAATAGTTCCAGACATTAATGTATAATATGCTAATACTTTTTTTCTAATACCTTTTCTTTTATTTTCCAATACTTTTTTCTAATACGTTTTCATATCTTACACAACAATTCCAAGCAATAACGTATAATATTCTAATACTTTCTTTCTAATACTTTTTCTTTTATTTTCTAATACTTCTTTCTTATACGTTTTTATATCTTACACAACAGTTCCAAACATTATACGTGCTAATACTTTTTTTCTAATACCTTTTTTTTTTTTTCCAATAGGCTAATTTTTTCTAATACGTTTTCATATCTTACACAACAATTCCAAACATTAAGATATAATATTCTAATACTTTCTTTCTAATACTTTTATCTTAATACTTTGATTTAATACTATTGTAATGTTCGTTCCTAGGGCCAAACTAATCTTTTTTATGCTTTTTAGGGGTTGAAGGGCCCATCATCTGTAAGCGTTTCAGTAATATGCGACAAATTGGATAGCAGTGATCCGGTAAGTATAATTTATATACTCTATAGTTGTTTGTTTTAGAGCAAGGAGACGAAGCAAATTTTACATCATCAGATTCATTAGTTTCAGATCTTTCCACTCACTAAGCTGGAATTACAATATTATTTAGATATTTTCTTTGGTAGAAGGATATAATTAATACCAAGTTATCGAATGATTGAAATAATATCATAGCCTTGTCTACCATATTTCTAGCTATCGTTGATTTTTTGCACCTGCATACACAGGACCCCCCTCGCTTCCCCGACAAAAAATCTCAAAATTTAAATACCTCGAAATTTCTCAAAACATCCCTGATTTCCTGATCCTGTTCTAGATATGTGCTTGCTCCCACTTACTAAGCTAGAATTACAATTTTACTTAGACTTTTTTAGACGGTGTTTTAAACTTGCTTGAAAAATAGAATAATTTTCCAGTTTCGCTTTTTTCCGTATATTTTCTATAGGTTTCTCAGTAAACAAAAATCAAAGTAAACTTAAAAAGTACAACTTGGTAGAACGATAAACTTAAACCCTAGCTTGAAAATTGTCGCCTCACTACCACAGGACTGCAGACAAATTATATGAAAAGTATTTATATAAAAAATACTATATCAAAAATATCAAAAAATATCAAAAATTTGAACGGCGAGTATAAACCGGTCGTTCTGAAATGGAAACCTGGTCATTCAGAAAAGATTTAATTTAGGATTTCATCACGATTTAAAAATTAATATATTTTTCTTAACCATCGGTATATAATTATTGTATATTTTATAATATCGGTATATAATTATTGTATATATTGTATATAATTTAATCCTAAACATCAGAGGCAAGACAAATCCCGACAGTTATTTCTCTTACATTTATTTCTGCCATTCTCTCTATTTATCTCTCAACAAGAAGAAGGGAATTTCCTAATGTAAATTTTTTAACACTTTTTTATATGAAGTATATTTATATCAATGGATTTATTAGTTTCGGGTCTATCCTTTCAAACCAGGATATTATTTAACTTGAAACTTTGAACTTTGCTCAACAGGCATATACTCATCTGAATCGGTTCTATTTCTCTGGTATTTTGTTTATTTTATTCGTTTATTTGAGATATTTTCTCTATTTATTTCTTACAGGTTGAAAGGGTTTTTTAGCACAGTTTTTTGAACGCTTTTTTACTTGAGTTATTTTCTGATAATAAATAACTTCTAATAGTGTTTTTGTAACGCTACTTTCATTGAAAATTGCACATATAAAAGAGATATCACTCAGCTTTCATAAACATTCTTTTAACATGTTTACTGTCCATAATTATAGTGTCCTTTAATAGGTCTATAGTGAGGAGTCACATAGTGAATCACTTCGGGTACACCAAAGGCATAAAGGGCCGGAAAAGAGCTAAACTTGAATTACGGACATGAAACTAAAACTCAGCTTGTTGGCATAGAAGGTGGCTTTGAAGGTAGGCCTATATAAGGTAGAGTCAGATGCGCAAAGTTGAGCAGACTTATGGCACACAGTATACCCCTAACGTATGTTGTGCTCAGGGACGTCAATTAACGAAAGTGTGGAGGCAATTTTGTTGTTTTTCTTCGATTTTCATAGGCAGCGCAATAGCGCTGCCTAAGTAAAGAACGATGTTGACACAATGTATTATTATTATTATTATTATTATTATTTTTTTGTTTAGACCAGGGCACTTCGTATCGAAGGAGTTGTCGTAGAAACTTCGAAAAGGGCTCATTCGATTTGAAATTGAAAGGGTTAGTGCCCTTTTTAACTGTCGAAAGTGATTGGAGGGCAACTAACCCCTCTCCCACGCCCACCATTTCCCCAAACACATTCAATCAAAATTTTGAAATAGCCATTTTGTTCAACATTTTTGAAAAATCAGGAAATTATGCCTTTGAGGAGGACAGCCCCTCCTCCCCCCCGAGAGCCCTCAGGACAAGGGTTGTAAGTTACGCCCTGGGGGCATTAAAGCTTTATATAGAAAAGGTGATCGTAGAAATTTCAAAAAGGGTTCATTCGATTTGAAATTGAAAGGGCTTGTGCCCTTTTAAATAATCGAAATTGATTGGAGGGCAACTAAAATGGTGGCCCCCTCTTAAGCCCACCATTTCCCCAAACACATCCAATCAAAATTTTCGGATATCCATTTTGTTAAACGTAGTTAAAAGTTCTGGAAATTAGGTCTTTGAGGATAACAACCCTCTACCCCACATCCCTTAAGGCAAGGGTTGTAAGTCATGCCCTGGGGGCATATAAGGTTTTTATAGAAAGCGCTGTCGTAGAAACTTCAAAAAGGGCTCATTCGATTGAAAATAGAGTGGGCTAGTATTTTTACTAATAGTCGAAAGTGATTGGCGGGCAACTAACCCCCATGTCACGCCCACAATTTCCCCAAACACATCCAATCAAAATTTTGAGATACCTATTTTATTCAACGGAGTTGAAAGGTCCGGAAATTATGTCTTTGAGGATGACAACCCCCCCTCCCCCTACATCCCTCAGGGCTAAGGTTGTAAGTTATGCCCTGGAGGCATATATTTTTTTTTACAGGAAGCATTGTCGTAGAAACTTCGAAAAGTGTTCGTTCAATTGGGAATTGAGAGGGCTAGTGCCCTTATTATGACCCCCTTTCCAGGCCCATTATTTCCCCAAACACTTCCAATCAAAATTTTGAGATAGCCATTTTATTCAAGGTATTTGAAAGGGTCGGAAATTATGTCTTTAAGGATAACAAATTCCCCCAGCCCTCAGGGCACGGGCTGTAAGTTATGCCCTGGTGGCATATAAAGTTTTTATAGAAAGCGTTAAGGTTCTTATGAAAGGGATGGTTGTATAAGCTTTAGAGGGGGTTCATTCGGTTGAAATTGGAAGTTCTAGTTCACTTTTAAGAGACAATAGTGATGGAGGTCAAGTAGCACCCCCATCCAACTACCCCTCTTTTCACCAAATCCATCTGATTGAAACTGTGCGAGGGTAATTTTGTTTAAAATAGTCCAAAGAACATGTAACAATGCTTTCAGGGTTGTCACAACCCCCCAGAGTGCTGGGGCAAGGGCTTAAAGTTATGCCATGGGGACATATAAGGTTTTTATGGAATGGGCGGTTGTATTAAATTCAGATGGGTCTCATTTGATTTAAATTTGAAATTTATAGTGCTCTTTTTAAGAGTCAAAGTGATTTGAGAGAAGCCTCCCCCCCCCAAGCCCATCATTTCTCATGAAAATCACTTAAACACATTTAGGAGACATCAATATTGTAATCATTGTTCAAAGTTTCAGCAATTAAACGTAGCAATAGTTGTAGTAGCAGTAGTAGCATTAGTATCAGCATGCAAATAGCACCTTTTTTCAACATCCCCTTCAACACACGATGAAATTTTTAACTCAATATGATCAGCCGGTCCTGAAGCATTGTTGATACGTCCTCTTGGCAACCTATATGGGCATAGTTTGTTTCGATTCATTTCATTACAGTTACAATATTGCCCAAAAATTTTTTCCTTAGTACCCTTAGGCTTATGAGTTGTAGTAGTAGCACCAGTAAATATAGTAGTAGCAGTACAGTTAATGGTAGTAGTCTTAGCTTTAGTAGCAGTAGTAGTAGTAGCAGTGATAGTAATATTAGCAGTAGTTGTAGGAGTAGCAGTATTATGATGCAAATATTGTCTTTTGCTTAGTTCAATATCCCCAACAACAAGCGTTGTAAGTTTTAATTTCACACACGAAACTGTTCCTAAGATATTACTGATATGCCCTTTTGACAACCTGCATACGGATGGTAGGTTGTCATCCCTACAACATAAATATTCTCTGAACATTTCACCTTCATACCTTCAGAGGTTGTGGATTTTGAGCTAGCCAGAAGACACTGTGTGTATTCGTTTAATGCTGCTTCTACGGTTACTGTAATTAACGACACTAATGGCATTAAGTTAAAACTTTTAGGGAACGTTAGTAGTAATAGTATACTAGATTTGAACCATGCTTGTGTAATTTGTCTTATCTCTAGCATGTACAAGAATATGCAGTACAGTTTGACGTGCACATTGTAAAAAGCGAGCAATCCTTTACCTATAAAGTGAACAAACACGTTTTCAACCAGATGAGTTTTTGAAGCACATTCACCATGGCGTGTTTTATTTTTTTTCCTTTTTTTTGGCAATTGACATTTTTTTCTGATAACAAGTAACATTCATTGTGATCATAGCTCTAAAAAAAGGGTTTAGCATTTGCGAATTGGACTCTATAAACAAAATTAATTAATGTTTGAACAATAGGAGCATGAATGATTCTAATTAGTGATTGGATCGTATGAAGATGGAGAAAAAGGCTTAAATTGATTAGCAGTTAAGGTAACCCCGAAGAGCATGTTAACTCATAGCTTATTTATTATAAATTTGGAACAATATCAGTCTATGGAAATGATAAACGATGATAAAATAGTCTTATGGGTTGACCTAGCTTTACTTCTTTGATGTGTTCTGTATAATACAAAAGTGGCGTTTGAACAGTGTTGTAAATTTAAAATAGAGTTTAACTTTATATTATAATAAAAAGTAGATACTAAGAGAGATGTAGATGGAAAGAAAAAAATTTTAATAACAGATAGATTTACTTCTTAGATGTGTTCTGTATAATACACAATTGGAGGGGTGAAGGCAGCAGGGTGTCTTAGAGTACTTATAGTGCTGTACTCTGGGCTGAATTGCTTGCAAAAAAACCCGAATGAATGAGTTGAAATAAAACTTTTAACTAGAAATGGCTGAAAAGTGTTTTGGGGGAGATGGGGCGATGACAGAGGGGTGTCTTAGCGTAGTTATAGTGTGATAGGGGGGGGGGGGGCGAATTGCTAGCGAAAAACCCAAATGAATGAGTTGAAATAACATTTTTAACTAGAAATCTCTGAAAAAATATTTTTGGTGGGAGATAGTGCGATGGCAGCCGGCTGTTATTGAGTAGTTATAGTGTGATAGTTTGGGGGCGTATTGCTTACAAAAAAACCGAGTGGATGACTTGAAAATAAAATTTTTAACGAGAAATGGCTGAAAAGTGTTTTGGGGGAGATGGGTTGATGGCAGAAGGATGTCTTAGCGTAGTTATAGTGTGATAGTGGGGGGTGAATTGCTGGTGAAAAACCCAAATGAATGAGTTGAAATAAAAATTTTAACGAGAAATGTCTGAAAAGTGTTCTTGGGAAGATGGGTTGATGGCAGAAGGATGTCTTAGAGTAGTTATAGTGTGATAGTGGGGGGGGGGGGGGTGAATTGCTAGCGAAAAACTCGAGTGGATGACTTGAAATAGAATTTTTTAACAAGAAATCTCTGAAAAAATATTTTTGAGGGGATGGGATGATGTCAGCGGGGTGTCTTAGAGTAGCTATAGTGCTCTACTGTGGGTCGAATTGCTTGCGACAACCCCGACTGAATGAGCTGAAATAAAAATTTTAACGGTAAATGTCTGAAAAGTGTTTTCTGGGGGATGGGGCCATGGCAGAACGGTGTCATAGAGTTGTTATAGTGCTGTACTGTTACACAAATTGCTTGCGAAAAACCCAAAGGAATGACTTGAAATAAAAATTTTTAACAAAAAAAAATGTCTGAAGAATGTTTTTGGGGGAAATGGGCTGATGGCAGCGGGAAGTCTTAGAGTACTTATAGTGCTGTACTGTGGGCCGAATCGCTTGCAAAAAAACCTGAATGAATGAGTTGAAATAAATTTTTTAACCAGAAATGGCTGAAAAGTGTTTTGGGGGAGATGGGGCGATGACAGAGGGTTGTCTTAGCGTAGTTATAGTGTGATAGTGGGGGGGGGGGGGGGGTGAATTGCTAGCCTAAAATCTGAGCTAATAAGGGTTTATGACCGTAAACTCTAATTTTTTGTAAGAAAATTATGGAAAATACAATTCGTTGGTTCATAGGTAAAACTTAATCCCAGTTATGGATCGAAAAATAAACTATTTCTGTAAAATCTGAGCTAATAAGGGTTTTTGACCGTAAACTCTAGTTTTTTGTAAGAAAATTATGGAAAATACAATTCTCTGGTTCAAATGGGAAACTTAAGTCTATTTTTGGATCGAAAAATAAAGCTATTTCCGTAAAATCTGAGCTAATAAGGGTTTTTGACCGTAAACTCTAGTTTTTTGTAAGAAAATTATGGAAAATACAATCTGGTTCAAATGTGAAACTTAAGTCCATTTTGGATCGAAAAATAAAACTATTTCCGTAAAATCTGAGCTAATAAGGGTTTTTGACCGTAAACTCTAGTTTTATTTTGTAAGAAAATTATGGAAAATACAATTCTCTGATTCAAATGTGAAACTTAAGTCCATTTCGGATCGAAAAATAAAACTATTTCCATAAAATCTGAGCTAATACGGGTTTCTGACCGTAAACTCTAGTTTTTTGTAAGAACATTATGGAAAATACAATTCGTTGGCTCATAGGTGAAACTTAAATCCAGTTATGGATCGAAAAATAAACTATTTCTGTAAAATCTGATCTAATAAGGTTTTTTTAACGCAAACTCTTGTTTTTTGTAAGAAAATTATGTAAAATACAATTCTCTGGTTCAAATGTGAAATTTAAGTCCATTTTTGGATCGAATAATAAAACTATTTCAATAAAATCTGAGCTAATAAGGGTTTTTGACCGTAAACTCTAGTTTTTTGTAAGAAAATTATGGAAAATACAACTCGTTGGCTCATAGGTGAAACTTAAGTCCAGTTTTGGATCGAAAAATAAACTATTTCTGTAAAATCTGAGCTAATAAGGGTTTTTGACCGTAAAGTCTAGTTTTTTGTAAGAAAATTATGGAAAATACAATTTTCTGGTTCAAATGTGAAACTTAAGTTCATTTTTGGATTGAAAAATAAAACTATTTCCGTAAAATCTGAGCTAATAAGGGTTTTTGACCGTAAACTCTAGTTTTTTTTATGAAAATTATGGAAAATACAATTCTCTTGTTCAAATGATAAACTTTAGCCCATTTTTTGATCGAAAAATAGAACCATTTCCGTAAAATCTGAGCTAATAATGGGTTTTGATCTTAAACTCTAGTTTTTTTGTAAGAAGATCATGGAAAATACAATTCCCTATTTCAAATTTGAAACTTTAGTCCATTTTTAGATTGAAAAATATAACTATTTCCGTAAAATCTGAGCTAATAAGGGTTTTTGACCGTAAAATCTAGTTTTTTGTAAGAAAATTATGGCAAATACAATTCTCTAGTTCAAATGTGAAACTTAAGTCCAATGTGAACTTAAATGTTTTGGATGTGAACAAATGTGAACTTAAGTTTTGGATACTCATAATGATGAGGACTGATGGTTATAATTCAATTTTTTTTTCATTAAAACAAAATTTTTTTTTTAACTTCGAAATTATTCAACTTTATTTTTTTTTTTTTTTTTTTTTAAGTTTCTTAAAATGACAAAATATGCTTACGGCTCTAACAGTTGTAATATATGATTGCTCAGAGACACGATGTGGCTTTCCCACTGGTATTCTATGTCCGGTTACCGACACTACCTAGTCTATTGCATGTATTAAATCAGTATTTTGTACGCAGTGGAACGATAAACACATAAGTCATATCTTAAAAAAAAGTGAAGATGGAGTATTTTAATAAAGTGTGTTCACATGACAGTGTTATTGTAGCATTGGTTGTCGACAAGAAGAAGTATTTAAACTATAATACAAGTACAAGTGGTAGCACCATTGGAAATGTATGCATGCATTTTCATGACAGTAAGGAATTAAAATTCTTTGGAATACCGAAAAAATTCAACTTTTATGTTGGTGGTTATGCGAGATTGAGATCTCCAGAGATGATTGCACTCAAAGAGAATTCCAACATAAAAATAATCGTTGATGATAGAGTACGACTCCTTGCTACTGTTGCAGGTAACACATTACCTACTGATACATCCAATCGTCAGGTTTCGGGTATTAGGATTCAACGGAAGGTTAATAAAAGAAAGGCCTACACTCAAAATGGAATAATGATTATTCTACTGATTACGAACTAAGAGAAGACAATAGCTACAATATCAAGAGAGAACATGGTGAACTATTTTATGGAACAGATTCAAAATGTCCAAAGTTAATCATTGATATTAATAATGTATCATAATAAATTTTGTATTAATATTCTACATGCATTACTTCATTAGAACTATATTATGCATTACATTGTTATGTGTTCATTATTTTTAGAGTAAGCTAGCATATCAAACGTTTAGAGTGTCTGTTAAAACATCTGAGATGTAAGAAAAGGAATTTGCATACACCTATTGTCAGACACAAGGTATAACATTGACAAAATCTGTGCTTAAGGATGAATAAATTCCTTGTAAACGCCTATTGTTTGATTTATCATTATGAAAAAATTGTAAGTAAGTAAGTAACAAACCCTTTCTTTGACTCAGCTCTTGTATATATAATACATAAATTTTATTCTGGGAATTATGAAAAGAAAAAAAAATTAAACAAACTCTTTATTAACATTCAATATCAATTTAATTCACTTTCTAAACAGACAATACAACAATTTCCCAAAATGTAAGTATAAGATTGATTAAATTCTATATCAACATCCATTTCTCGGATACATAGGAAAAAGTTGGCAAAATCTAAGTGTTAGAGTAAATACATGTTTTTTATCAACATCTTTTGTCAGATACATCGGATAAAATTGACAGAATCTAAGTGTCAGAGTGAATAATTTTTTTTTATCAACATCCTTTGTCAGATACATCAGATAAAATTGACAAAATCTAAATTTCAGAATGTGTAAATGCTTTAACAACATCCTTTATCGGATATGTCGGATAAAATTGACAAAATCTAAGTATCAGAGTCACTAATTTCTATATCAGCATCCTTTTTCTCGGATGCATAGGATAAAATATCGGATAAAATTGACAAAATCTAAGTATCATATTGATTAAATTCTATATCAACATCCCTTTCTCAGGTACATGGGATAAAATTGACAAAATCTAAGTATCAGATTGATTAAATTCTATATCAACATCCCTTTCTCGGGTACATGGGATAAAATTGACAAAATCTAAGTATCAGACTGAATAATTTATTTTTTATCAACATCTTTTATCAGTTACAACAATTATATTTAACAAAATCTAAATATCAGAGTGAATAAATGCTTTTTCAGCATCCTTTGTCGGTTATGTTGAATAAAATTGACAAAATCTAAATATCAGAATGAATAAATGTTTTAACAACATCTTTTGTCAGATATGTTGGATAAAATTGACAGAATCTAAGTATCAGAATTATTAAACTCTATATAAACATCCCTTTCTCGGATACATGGGATAAAATTCAGATAAAAATCAGAGTGAATAAATTCATTATCCACATCCTTTTTCGGATATATCGGATAAAACTGACAGAATCTAAGTATCAGAGTGATTAAATTCCATATCAACATCCCTTTCTCGGATACATGGGGTAAATTTGTCAAAATCTAAGTATCGGAGTGAATAAATGCTTTATCAACATCCTTGAAATGCATTATCAACATCATTTGTCGGCTATATCGGATAAAATTGACAAAATCTAACTATCAGATTGATTAAATTCTATATCAACACCCCCTTCTCGAATACTTGGGATAAACTTGACAAAATCTAAGTATCAGAATTATTAAATTCTATATCAAAATCCGTTTCTCAGATACATGGGATAAAATTGACACAATCTAAGTATTAGAGTGAATAAATGCTTTATCAATATCCCTTAAATGCATTATCAGCATCAAATGTCAGATACATCGGATAAAATTGACAAAATCTAAGTACCGGAAAGAATGAATTCGTTTTCAAAGTTTTTATCGGATACATCAGATAACAGTCATAAATTCCAAGTTCTCTTCATTTTGACTTCATGCGTCCTTACGTTGAATTTAGGTTAGACCGGTTATAGATGACACTACACCCACTCAGACGCACAGTCATAGTGAGAGATATTCAAAAAGCTGAGTTAATTTAAAGTTCACTTAGAGTGGACAGAAATGCATTGGAATAAGCAGACACCCGCCCAGACACACAGGCAAAAAGAGTAAGAGAGACAAAAACGCATACAAATACGTAGATTTAGAAAAAAAACTGAGAAAGACATGGTGTGTACCCCGCGGCGGCGCATACATAGTGAGAGAGACATGCAAAGTCGATATAGCTTTATTTCATTTTTTAAGGTTAATTTAGACGAGGTTACGTGCGCGCAAATTACAATTTTTTCATAATGACATAACCAACAACGGATGTTGATAAAGAATTTATTCATTCTGATACCTAGATTTTGTCAATGTTATCCCATGTTTCTGACAATGGATGTATGCAAATTCCTTTTCTTACATCTCCGATGTTTTAATACACATTCTAAACGTTTGATATGCTAGCTTACTCTAAAAATAATGAACACATAACACTGTAATGCATAATATATTTTTAATGAAATAATGCTATGTAGAATATTGATACAAAAATATATTATGATACATTATTAATATCAATGATTAACTTTGGACATTTTGAATCTGTTCCATAAAATAGTTCACCATATTCTCTCTGATATTGTAGCTATTGTATTCTCTTAGTTCATAATCAGTAGAATAATCATTATTCCATTTTGAGTCATACACAATTTTTACTGGTGTGTCATCAACAGGCTCAATATGCTTTACGTCTTTGGTATCATTTGGTTCATTGACTGTTTTATCAATGGCAGTAACGTTTGCTGGTGCTTTTTTTTCATCGATTCATCTTTATATTCCATAGTGATATTTTCTGCCAATGCCCTTTTTATTTTTCTGGCAATTTCACTGTCTATTATCCATTATTTTTAAACAGGTAACAGTTTGTGCACGTAGACAAGATATGGTTTACGATATTAGTAGAAGAGTAGGTCTTTCTTTTTTTGACCTTCCGTTGAATACTAATACCCGAAAGCTGACGATTGGATTTATCATTGGGTAATGTGTTACCTGCAAGAGTAGCAAGGAGTTGTCCTCTATCATCAACGATTATTTTTATGTTGGCATTCTCTTTAAGTGCAATCATCTCTGGAGATCTCAGTCTCGCATATCCACCATCATAAGAGTTGAATTTTTTCGGTATTCTAAAGAAATTTAATTCCTTACTGTCATGAGAATGCATGCACACATTTCCAATAGTGCTACCACTTGTACTTGTTTCATAGTTTAAATAATTCTCCTTGTCGGCAATCAATGCTACAGTAACACTGTCATGTGAACACAATTTATTAAAATGCTCCATCTTCACTTTTTTTTAAAGATATGACTTATGTGTTTATCGTTCCACTGCGTAAAAAATACTGATTTAATACATGCAATAGACTAGGTAGTGTTGATAACCGGACATAGAATACCAGTGGGAAAGCCACATCGTGTCTCTGAGGAATCATAGAGTACATTTGTTAGAGCCGTAAGCATATTTTGTCATTTGTAGATACGTACAAAAAAAATAAATAATAAAATAAATAAAGTTGAATAATTTCGAAGTTTAAAAAAAAAGTTTGTTTTTAAGAAAAAAATATTGAATTAGAACCATCAGTCCTCATCATTATGAGTGTCCAAAAATGGACTTAAGTTTCACATTTGAACTAGAGAATTGTATTTTCCATAATTTTCTTACAAGAAACTAGAATTTACGGTAAAAAACCCTTATTGGCTCAGATTTTACGGAAATAGTTTTATTTTTAGATCCAAAAATGGACTTAAGTTTCACATTTGAACCAGAGAATTGTATTTTCCATAATTTTCTTACAAAAAACTAGAGTTTATGGTCAAAAACACTTATTAGCTCAGAGTTTACTGAAACAGTTTTATTTTTCGATCCAAAAATTGACTCAAGTTTCACATTTGAACCAGAGAATTGTATTTTCCATAATTTTCTTACAAAAAACTAGAGTTTACAGTCAAAAACCCTTATTAGCTCAGATTTTACAGAAATAGTTAATTTTTCGATCCAAAACTTGATTTAAGTTTCACCTTTGAGCCAAAGAATTGTATTTTCCATAATTTTCTTACAAAAAACTAGAGTTTATGTTCAAAAACCTTATTAGCTCTGATTTTACGGAAATAGTTTTATTTTTCGATCCAAAAATGGACTTAAGTTTCACATTTGAACCAGAGAATTGTATTTTTCCATAATTTTCTTACAAAAAACTAGAGTTTACGGTGAAAAACCCTTATTAGCTCAGATTTTACAGAAATAGTTTATTTTTCGATCCATAACTGGACTTAAGTTTCACCTATGAGCCAACGAATTGTATTTTCCATAATTTTCTTACAATAAACTAGAGTTTACGGTCAAAAACCCTTATTAGCTCAGTTTTTACGGAAATAGTTTTATTTTTCGATCCAAAAATGGACTTAAGTTTCACATTTGAACCAGAGAATTGTATTTTACATAATTTTCTTCCAAAAAACATGAGTTTACGGTCAAGAACCCTAATAAGCTCAAATTTTACGGAAATAGTTTTATTTTTCGATCCAAAAATGGACTTAAGTTTCACATTTGAACAAGAGAATTGTATTTTCCATAATTTTCCTACAAAAACAACAGTTTACGGCCAAAAATCCTTATTAGCTTAGATTTTACAGAAATAGTTTATTTTTCGATCCATAACTGGATTTAAGTTTCACCTATGAGCCAATGAATTGTATTTTCTATAATTTTCTTACAAAAAACTAGAGTTTACGGTCAAAACCCGTATTAACTTAGATTTTACGGAAATAATTTAATTTTTCGATCCAAAATGGACTTTCGTTTCACATTTGAACCAGACTATTGTATTTTCCATAATTTTCTTATAGATTTATTTTCCATATACCAGTAAAATAATCAAATAACAATCTACAAATCCCCACAAAGGCTCCATGGCCTGTAGGAGGGGGGTTATAAAAAGATCAAATAAACATTAAACATTTAAACACTTAAGATTTAAACAATATAAACATACCATTAATATTTAAACATATAAACATAAGCATTTGAACTTTTAACATATAAAGCATTTGCTTAATAAAACGAAAAAAAAGGAGAGTTCACTAAATAAGCTTTATCAAACTACAGTGAATCACAACATCTATAAAAAAAGGAGAGTTCACTAAATAAGCTTTATCAAACTACAGTGAAATATTTTTTTACTAGTCTTTTGAAGGTGCCAAACGAGTGGCATTCTCGAGCCGAATCGGGAAGGGTGTTCCATGTCAAATGACACGCAATTTGACACGTGACACGTGACACGCAAATGACACGAGGATTAAAATCAGATCTTATTGTTGGTGTATGGGGAATTTGGATATTTAGAGAACTACGGAGTTGATAATTTGACTGATCAGATACAAAAGAAGACGTAAATCTAAGGGACCTAGGAATATCACCATGGAGCTGAAGAAAAGCGAAAGAAGCACAGGAAAGAAAATAAAGTTTTTTAATATCAAGTAACTGTTTAGTTGCCGAACGATTTACATCCTGGATAAGATTTATAGCTTTATCATAAGTATTCGAAAGCGGTTTGAGAAAAGAGGGGAAAGTAGACATCCATATGACTGAACAATAGGAAACATAAGAATGAATTAAGCTATGAAATAGGATTCTTAGAATTGGTCCTGGACAGATATGTTTTACTTTTCTTAGAATACCGAGGTTTCTGCATACCTTCATTTTAATCAAATCAATATGGTGTTTAAAAGATAAATTTTCATCTAGGAGGATACCTAGGAAACGGACATGGCCATCCTTTGGTCTACTAATAAAGCCTTTGGATATATGAATTTCAGACAATTGAGGACAAGCCTGGGATATACGAGAAAAAACTAAAAAACTAGTTTTAAAAATATTTAAGGCAAGAAAGTTAGCATCAAACCAAATTGAAACTCTCTCAAAGAGGTCCACTAACTTCGTACGAACCTCATCCTCTGTTCTCCCAGAAGTAATAAGGGTGGTATCATCGGCAAAAGTAACAAGCGAATCCGAGGCATGCAAACTATAGTTATGGGTAAGGGAGACTGTTGGATGACAGACGACAGCACTAAAGAGGATTTTTATTTCTAACTGCAAAAATTAGGTCATTTATATAAATTAAAAACAGTGCCAGCCCTAAAACTGACCCTTGAGGGACCCCCTGGTCAACACTTGTTGGTGAGCGAAAAAGTGGATCAACAGAAATTATTCTACCAGACAAGAAAGACTTGAACCAATAAAACGCACTACCTCTTACGTCAAAATGAGAAAGTTTAAATAGAAGAACACTGTGGGTTAAAGAATCAAAGGCTTTACGAACATCCAGAAACAAAGCAGCAGGAATCACATGGGAGTCTATGGCAGAGTGAAGATAATTCAGTAAAACTGCACAAGCATGCTCAGTCGAATGATTTGCTCGAAAACAAAATTGAAAATCGTGAAAAAAAGTCTTTAGAAGTAAGGAAATTATTAAGACGAGAAAGCATCGCCTTCTCAAATATTTTGCTTAACACCGACACCAAAGAAATTGGCCGATAGTTGGTTGGATCCCTTCGTGTCCCCCCCCCCCTTATTTAATATGAGGACTCGAGCACGCTTGAGACTACTCGGGAAAATACCATGCTGAAAGGAGAGGTTAATAAGTTTTGTTAAGGGATAAATAATGGAAGGAAGTAAGAACTTAATTACTTTAGTAGGAATATTATCAGGGCCAGATGACGAACAATTTTTCAATCCCATAACAATTTTAGCTATTTCTTTCTCCGTCGCTGGTTCCAAAAACATTGAGTTCATACAAGGTGGCCTAAGATAAGTACGTCAGAGATGACGTACTCTCTGTTATGCGAGATGGGATACATACAGAAGGTAAAGTACCTGCGGCAAGCTTGGATGACAGAAAATCCAAGGATACAGAAGACTTTATATCCATCAAGTTAATATTAAAATCTCCCATAATAATTAATTCAGTCGACTGTTTTAGGATGGTATCCAGTAGATCATTAAGGGTGTGTAGAAACAGTGGAATAGAGCCACTAGGAGATTGAAAAATAATACCAACAATTAAATCCTTACCTCCACATTTAATATCTACGATAAGTGACTCAAAGACACCTTTGATATTTCTGGATAAATCCATTCTAAGACAATATGGGAGATAATTAGAAATATACAAACCAAGACCACCCTTGGCCATCTTTTGTCGATTCAGTCGTTCCATTTTATAACCTTGCAAATCCAAAAGCATATCATTTTTAGAATCTAAAAAAGTCTCGCATAAACCAACAACGTCAGGTAGCCCATCAGAAACCATCTGTTTTAGATGGTCAATTGAAGAACAAAGACCCTGGATATTCAACTGGAGCACTGAAAAATATCCATCCCGCTTTACAGCCTCCCTCAGACTAGAAACATATTTAGTTATTACTTTGTGGTTCACTGTGGTCAAATCACTGTTGACATGTCCGATAGAATTATTGATAATGCTCAAAACATCTAACGGGTTATTTTCAAGCTCAAAACGTCGTCCTAAAACTGGGGGCGTTTCTAATTTGCCAGTAAAAAAAAGAAAATAGATTTTAGATATGGCATTAAATCATAAAATATACATGCACAAAAAAAAAAAATATCTAAGCACAATCCGCGAATGATCGAATCTTTCGTATCATTGATTGACCAGATGGTTTGGCCAAAATTTGCCCGCGGTCAGTCCATACATTAAATTTACCGAAGCAATCTATTGCTGCATTTAAAATTTCACGACGCTTTTTTGTTAGCGATTCTGATAAAAATATTCCACTCTTTGCTAGTTTAGTCTTTTCTTTGAAAACAACTCGAGCTAATTCCACATTTTTGAAGCGTATTAGCACTGGAGACACTTTTTATTGATCGTTAGAGTCATTCAAACTAAATCGATAAACATTTACAATATTATTAACTTCAAAACCAGGGACCAGCATCTTGTCTTTAATGATAACCGATACTTATTTCTTTAGATCATTTCCAGGCCTCTGCCTTACTCCATTCATCACTAAGCAATCCAACATCTTTTCTTGTTCAAAATCACTTAAGTTTCACATTTGAACCAGAGAATTGTATTTTCCATAATTTTCTTACAAAAAACTAGAGTTTACGGTCAAAAACCCTTATTAGCTCAGATTTTACAGAAATAGTTTATGTTTCGATCCATAAGTGGACTTAAGTTTCACCTATGAACCAACGAATTGTATTTTCCATAATTGTCTTACAAAAACAAGATTTTACGGTCGAAAACCCCTATTAGCTCAGATTTTACGGAAATAGTTTTATTTTTCGATCCAAAAACGGACTTAAGTTTTACATTTGAATCAGAGAATTGCATTTTCGATAATTTACTTACAAAAAACTAGAGTTTACGGTCATAAACCCTTATTAGCTCAGATTTTAGGCTCGCAATTTGCCCCCCACTATCACACTATAACTACACTAAGACACCCCTCTGTCATCGCCCCATCTCCCCCAAAACAGTTTTCAGACATTTCTAGTTAAAAATTTTATTTCAACTCATTCATTCGGGTTTTTTCACAAGCAATTCGGCCCACAGTACAGCACTATAAGTACTCTAAGACACCCCGCTGCCATCACCCCATCCCCCCAAAAACATTTTTCACAAATTTTTTTTTTTGTTAAAATTTTTTATTTCAAGTCATTCATTTGGGTTTTTCGCAAGCAATTGGTGCAACAGTACAGCACTATAACAACTCTAAGACACCGTTCTGCCATCGCCCCATCCCCCCGAAAACACTTTTAAGACATTTCCCGTTAAAAATTTTATTTCAGCTCGTTCAGTTGGGTTTTTTGAAAGCAATTTGGCAAACAGTAGAGCACTTAATATACTCTAAGACCCCCACTAACGTAATCCCATCCCCCCAAAAATATTTATCTCAGAGATTTATCTCATAAAAAAGCCACATCATGTTATGGCTGTGAGGTGTTCACTGAAGCTCGCCCCCCACTATCACACTATAACTACTCTAAAATACACTTCTGCTATAAACCCATCTCCCCAAGAACACTTTTCAGACATTTCTCGTTAAAAATTTTATTTCAACTCATTCATTTGGGTTTTTCGCTAGCAATTTGCCCCCCCCCCACTATCACACTATAACTACGCTAAAACATCCTTCTGCAATCAACCCATCTACTATCAACCCAACTACTCTATGACAGCCGGCTGCCATCGCACTATCTACCCCCAAAAATATTTTTTCAGAGATTTCTAGTTAAAATGTTATTTCAACTCATTCATTTGGGTTTTTCGCTAGCAATTCACCCCCCACTATCACACTATAAATACGCTAAGACACCCCTCTGTCATCTATCCATCTCCCCCAAAACACTTTTCAGCCATTTATATTTAAAATTTTTATTTCATCTCATTCATTCGGGTTTTTCCGCAATCAATTCGGCACACAGTACAGCACTATAAGTACTCAAAGACACCCCGCTGCCATCACCCCACCACTTGTGTATTATACAGAAGACATCGAAGAAGTAAAGCTATCCGTTATTAAAATTCTTTTCTTGCCATCTACATCTCTTAGTATCAACTTTTTAGTATACTATAACGTTAAACTCTATTTTAAATTGACAACACTGTTCAAACGCCACTCGTGTATTTTACAGAACACCTCGAAGAAGTAAAGCTAGGTCAACTCATAAGACCATTTTGTCATCGTTAACCATTTCCATAGATTGATATTGTTCCAAATTTATAATAAATACGCTGTGAGTTAACATGCTCTTTGGGGTTACCATAACTGCTAATCAGTTTAAGCCTTTTTCTCCATCTTCATAGGATCCAATCACTACTTAGAATAATTCACGTTCCTATTATTCAAACATTAATTAATATCGTTCATTGAGTCCAATTCGCAAATGCTAAAATGTATAAAATGTATCCCATCTCGCATAACAGAGAGTACGTCATCTCTGATTGACAATATTTTCTGTACGGCCACCTTGATCCAAAATTATGTTTTAGTGAGCGACATTTCCGATCATTTCCCTGTTTACTCTAGATGCGGTTTTGATAAACTGACTAATGAGAGGACTGGTGAGTCTGATAAGAGGCCTTTTAGGTCTGGTGAAGTGGAATTGATGGTTCTTAGGTCAAGATTGGCAGACATTTCTTGGGGTGGTTTTGAGAGTGATTCTGATTTTTGTAATTTATTTGATACTTTTTATGAGTCTATTAAAGACGCTGTTCTTGATATTTGTTTTGTTTCACCTTCTAATTGTAAGTCTAAGAAGGCTTTTCCTCTAAATCCTTGGATGACCGCTGGTCTGCTTAGGAGTTGTAGGAGAAAAAATAGTCTCTGGAGGGCCTTTAAGTCTGCTAGCCCTTCAATGAAAGCTATTGGCTTTCAGCAATTTAAAATTTATAGGAATATTTATAATTCTGTGTGTCGAAAGGCCGAGTCCCAGTATTATTTTAATTGTTTTTTCAGATTGCGGTAAAGATATACGAAAAACTTGGCAGTTTGTAAATTCTTTGCTTAGGCCCTCTTTTCAGTCTCCATCAGCCCCTTCTTTTTTGGATCTCAATGGCAAAATCATCGAAGGTGAACTGAATGTTCAAGATGTATTTACTTCATATTTTGCGAATATTGGTAAAAGGACCGCTTCAGCTGTTGGTTCTTCTCCTTCAGGATCCAACTTCAGGTCTTATCTTGGGCCACCTTGTATGAAGTCAATGTTTTTGGAACCAGCGATGGAGAATGAAATAGCTAAAATTGTTATGGGATTGAAAAATTGTTCGTCTTCTGGCCCTGATAATATTCCTACTAAAGTAATTAAGTTCATACTTCCTTCCATTATTTATCCCTTAACAAAACTTATTAATCTCTCCTTTCAGCATGGTATTTTCCCGAGTAGTCTCAAGCATGCTCGAGTCATCATATTATATAAGGGGGGGGGGGAGTCACGAAATGATCCAGCCAACTATCGGCGAATTTCTTTGTTGTCTGTGTTTAGCAAAATATTTGAGAAGGCGATGCTTTCTCGTCTTAATAATTTTCTTACTTCTAAAGATTTTTTTTACGATTTTCAATTTGGTTTTCGAGCAAATCATTCGACTGAGCATGCTTGTTCAGTTTTACTGAATTATCTTCACTCTGCCATAGACTCCCATTTGATTCCTGCTGCTTTGCTTCTGGATGTTCGTAAAGCCTTTGATTCTTTAACCCACAGTGTTCTTCTATTTAAACTTTCTCATTTTGGCGTAAGAGGTAGTGCGTTTTATTGGTTCAAGTCTTTCTTGTCTGGTAGAATAATTTCTGTTGATCCACTTTTCGCTCACCAACAAGTGTTGACCAATGGGGCCCCTCAAGGGTCAGTTTTAGGCCGGCACTGTTTTTAATTTATATAAATGACCTAATTTTTGCAGTTAGAAATAAAAATCCTCTTTATTGCTGTCGTCTATATCATCCAACAGTCTCCCTTACCCATAACTATAGTTTGCATACCTCGGATTCGCTTGTTACTTTTGTCGATGATACCACCCTTATTACTTCTGGGAGAACAGAGGATGAGGTTCGTACAAAGTTAGTGGACCGCTTTGAGAGAGTTTTAATTTGGTTTGATGCTAACTCTCTTGCCTTAAATGTTTCTAAAACTAGTTGTCTAGTTTTTTCTTGTATATCTCAGGCTTGTCCTCAACTATCTGAAATTCATATATCCAAAGGCTTTATTAGTAGACCAAAGGATGGCCGTGTTCGTTTCCTAGGTCTCCTGCTAGATAAAAATTTATCTTTTAAGCACCATATTGAATTGATTAAAATGAAGGTATGCAGAAACCTCGGTATTCTAAGAAAACTAAAACATATCTTTCCAGGACCAATTCTAAGATTCCTATTTCATAGTTTAATTCATTCTTATGTTTCCTATTGTTCAGTAATATGGATGTCTACTTTCCCTTCTTTTCTCAAACCGCTTTCGAATACTTATGATAAAGCTATAAGTCTTATCCAGGATGTAAATCGTTCGGCAACTAAACCGTTACTTGATATTAAAAAACTTTATATTGCTTCCTGTGTGTCTTTCGCTTTTCTTCAGCTCCATGGTAATATTTCTATGTCTGTTAGATTTACGTTTTCTTTTGGCTATGCTTTCTCGTCTCCTTACTTTCTTAAAATCTAAAAATTTTCTTCATGATTTTCAATTTGGTTTCCGAATGAAGCACTCCACTGAACATGCCTGTATGGCTCTTTTGAATTTTATTCATTCTGCGTTAGATTCGGGATTGATTCCGGCTGCTGTATTCCTGGATATTCGTAAGGCTTTCGATTCCTTAACCCATGAAATTCTTCTATCAAAGATGTCTCATTTTGGCATAAGGGAGAGTTTATTTTTTGGGTTCCAGTCTTATTTGAAGGATAGGTTAATTTCTGTTGATCCACTTTTCCGGTCATCCTCACAAGTGAATTTTGGCGTCCCCCAGGGATCAGTTTTAGGGCCTGTGCTATTTTTGATTTATGTAAATGATCTTCATTATGTTGTAAAAAAGCGGAAACTTATTAATTGCTGTAGACTTTGTCATCCTAAACCTTCCCTTGCCCATTGTGGCAACTATAGTTCAGCTTCTTCTGATGTCCTTGTTTGTTTTGCTGATGACAGCACACTTGGCACTTTGGGAAACTGCGAATTCGAGCTACGTTTGAATTGGGAAAATTTGTTTTAAAGGATGATTTTATGGCTTGATGCTAATTATCTTATTCTAAATTTTTTTAAGTCCAGTTTTTATAATTTTTTCGTGGGTTTCTCAGGTTTATCCCCAGTTATCAGAAATTCACCAGCCAAACGGAATTATTCATATATGTAAAGACCGTTATGTTCGTTTTTGGGCATTCTTGTTGTTGAAAACCCATCTTTTAACCGTCATATTGATTTTATTAAAATGAAGATATTCAGGAGTCTCGATATTTTAAGGAAACTTAGACATACTTTTCAAGGATTGATTTCGAAAATCCTTTTTCACTGCTTGATCCAATCTTACGTTTCTTACTGTCCAATTGTGTGGATGTCAACTTTTCCTTCACTGTTGAAACCACTTTCTAAGGTTTACAATAAAGCTAGAAACCTCATACAGAAAACCAATCGTTCATTAGTTATACCATTACTTGATCTTGAGTCCTATTCATTCTTTCATGTGCATGTTTTACTTTTGCTCAGCTTCATGGTGACCTCCCCCGGCCCCTAAGTGTTCCGCTATATTTTACCTCTGAGCAAAATAATTATAATCTTTGCAATATGACAAATCATGTTCAAGTTCCATTTACTCATTGCATAAGGTCAGATTTTAATCCTCTAATGGCGTGTCATATTGTATGGAATAAGTTGGCTGACTCAGCTCGAGGGTGCCACTCATTCGGTTTGTTTAAAAAAATTGTTAAAAATTCTTTTGCTCCGTAGATGTTATTTTTTTTTTTTTAGTCTATTTAATATAATTAATTTATTTAGTTTATTTATTTATTTTTTCTATAGTTTTCATTTTATTTATATTTTCTTTTCTTCTCCTTGGTATATGAGTAAGTGATTATTTTAAATTTTCTTTTATTTTTCCTCTCTGAGTAAGCATTTCCTATGTCTTCCCCCTTTGTACAGGCCAATGACCCTTTAGGGGAATAATAACATGTAATATTGTATGTGTATATAATGAAGAACAAAACTTATCTTATCTTGTCTTATCTTATCTTTGTATCTGATCGGTCAAATTATCAATTTAGTTTTCAATTTGGTTTTCGAGCAAATCATTCGACTGAGCATGCTTGTGCAGTTTTACTGAATTATCTTCACTCTGCCATAGACTCCCATTTGATTTCTGCTGCTTTGTTTCTGGATGTTTGTAAAGCCTTTGATTCTTTAACTCACAGTGTTCTTCTATTTAAACTTTCTCATTTTGGCGTAAGAGGTAGTGCGTTTTATTGGTTCAAGTATTTCTTGTCTGGTAGAATAATTTCTGTTGATCCACTTTTTCGATCACCATCAAGTGTTGACCATGGGGTCCCTCAAGTGTCAGTTTTGGGGCCGGCACTATTTTTAATTTATATCAATGATCTAATTTTTGCAGTTAAAAATAAAAATCCTCTTTATTGCTGTCGTCTATGTCTTCCAACATTCTCCCGTATCCATAACTAAAGTTTGCATACCTCAGATTCTCTTGTTACTTCTGCCGATGATACCACCCTTATTGCTTCTGGGAGAACAGAGGATGAGGTTCGTACAAAGTTAGTGGACCTCTTTGAGAGAGTTTCAATTTGCTTTGATGCTAACTCTCTTGCCTTAAATGTTTCTAAAACTAGTTTTTTAGTTTTTTCTGGTATATCTCAGGCTTGTCATCAATTATCTGAAATTCATATATCCAAAGGCTTTATTAGTAGACCAAAGGATGGCCATGTCCGTTTCCTAGGTATCCTCCTAGTTGAAAATTTATATTTTAAACACCATATTGATTTGATTAAAGTGAAGGTATGCAGAAACCTCGGTATTCTAAGAAAACTAAAACATTTCTTTCCAGGACCAATTCTAAGAATCCTATTTCATAGCTTAATTCATTCTTATGTTTCCTATTGTTCAGTCATATGGATGTCTACTTTCCCTTCTTTTCTCAAACCACTTTCGAATACTTATGATAAAGCTATAAATCTTATCCAGGATGTAAATTGTTCGGCAACTAAACCGTTACTTGATATTAAAAAACTTTATATTGTTTCCTGTGCGTCGTTCGCTTTTCTTCAGCTCCATGGTGATATTCCTAGGTCCGTTAGATTTACGTTTTCTTTTGGCTATGCTTTCTCGTCTCCTTACTTTCTTAAAATATAAAAATTTTCTTCATGATTTTCAATTTTGTTTCCGAAGGAAGCCCTCCACTGAACATGCCTGTATGGCTCTTTTGAATTTTTTTCATTCTGCGTTAGATTCGGGTTTGATTCCGGCTGCTGTATTCCTGGATATTCGTAAGGCTTTCGATTCCTTAACCCATGAAATTCTTCTATCAAAGATGTCTCGTTTTGGCATAAGGGAAAGTGTATTTTTTTGGTTCCAGTCTTATTTGAAGGATAGGTTAATTTCTGTTGATCCACTTTTCCGGTCACCCTCGCAAGTCAATTTTGGTGTCCCCTAGGGATCAGTTTTAGGGCCTCTGCTATTTTGATTTATGTAAATGATATTTATTATATTGTAAAAAAGCAGAAACCTATTAATTGCTGTAGACTTTGTCATCCTATGCCTTCCCTTGCCCATAGTGGCAACTATAGTTCACCTTCTGATGTCCTTGTTTGTTTTGCTGATGACAGCACACTTGGCACTTTGGGAAACTGCGAATCCGAGCTTCGGTTGAATTTGGAGAATTTGTTTGAAAGGGTGATTTTATGGCTTGATGCTAATTATCTTTAAATTTTTCTAAGTCCAGTTTTTTTATTTTTTTCGCGGGTTTGTCAGGGTTATCCCCAGTTATCAGAAATTCGCCAGCCAAATGGAATAATTCATAGATCTAAAGACCGGTATGTTCGTTTTTTGGGCATTCTTGTTGATGAAAACCTATCTTTTAAACGTCACATTGATTTAATTAAAATGAAGATATGAAGGAGTTTTGATATTTTAAGGAAACTCAGACATACTTTTAAAGGATTGATTTTGAAAAGCCTTTTTCACTGCTAGATCCAATCTTACGTTTCTTACTGTCCAATTGTGTGGGTTAGAAATTTTCCTCCACCGTAAATATCAATTTCTATGGTTTACAATAAAGCTAGAGTTCTAAGGTAAACCAATCGTTCATTAGTTATACCATTACTTGATCTTGAGTCCTATTCATTCTTTCATGTGCATGTTTTACTTTTGCTCAGCTTTATGGTGACCTCCCCCGGTCCCTAAGTGTTCCGCTATCTTTTACCTCTGATCAAAATAATTATAATCTTCGTAATATGACAAATCATGTTCAAGTTCCATTTACTCATTGCATAAGGTCAGATTTTAATCCTCTAATGGCGTGTCATATTGTTTGGAATAAATTGTCTGAATCAACTCGAGGGTGCCACTCATTCGGTTTGTTTGAAAAAATTGTTAAAAATTCTTTTGCTCCGTAGATGTTATTTTTTTTTTAGTCTATTTAATATAATTAATTTATTTAGTTTATTTATTTATTTTTTCTATAGTTTTATTTTATCTATATTTTCTTTTCTTCTTCGTATATGAGTAAGTGATCATTTTAAATTTTCTTTTGTTTTTCATCTCTGAGTAAGCATTTCATTTGTACAGGCCAATGAGCCTTTAGGGGAAAAATAACATGTAATATTGTATGTGTATATAATAAAGAATAAAACTTATTTTATCTTGTCTTATCGTATCTTTGTATCTGATCGGTCAAATTATCAACTCCGTAGTTCTCCAGATATCCAAATTCCCCATACACCAACAATAAGATCCGATTTTAATCCTCTTCGATTCGGCTCGAGAATGCCACTCGTTTGGCACCTTCAAAAGGCTAGTAAAAAAATATATACTTTCATGTGATTAATTTTATTTAATTTTGCCTGCTGCCAATAGTTTTTATACTTTTAATTTTTTTTTTTTTTTTTTTTATATTTTTTTTTAGATGTTGTGATTCATTGTAGTTTGATAAAGCTTATTTAGTGAACTTTTTTTTTCTTTTGTTTTATGAAGCAAATGCTTTACATGTTAAAAGTTCAAATGCTTATGTTTATATGTTTAAATATTAATATTATGTTTATATTGTTTAAATCTTAAGCGTTTAAATGTTTAATGTTTATTGGATCTGTTCATAATCCCCCTCCTACAGGCCATGGAGTCTTTGTGGAGATTTGTAGATTGTTATGTAATTATTTTACTGATATATGGAAAATAAATCTATCTCTCTATCTATCTATCTATCTATCTATCCATCTCTCTATCTATCTATTAATGTAATTATCAATAAAAATATAGCTCCTCTTGCTGCCTAAAAAAAACCTTTTTTTAGAGCTATTATCGCAATGAATGTTACTTGTTATCAGAAAAAATCTCAATTGCCAAAAAAAAAAAAAAAAAAAAAAAAATAAAACATGCCATGGTGAATGTTCTTCAAAAACCCATCTGGTTGAAAACGTGTTTGTTCACTTGATAGGTAGAGGATTGCTCGCTTTTTACAATGTGCACGTCAAACTGTACTGCATATTCTTGTACATGCTAGAGATAAGACAAATTACGCAAGCACGGTTCAAATCTATTATACTATTACTACTAACGTTTAGGAGAAGTTTCAATTAAACGAATAACCTGTATGCATGCAGGTATTAAAAGGGCATGTAAGCAATATAGGGCACATAAGGACACAGGCAGCGATGCTCTATCATAACTAGCAGTATCATTGATATTTTAAAGGAGCTAATTTGATTGAAAATTAAAAGTTCTAGTGCCCTCTTAAGAGTCAAAAGTGATTGGAGGGCAATCAGCCCTCCTCTTTAGCTCATAATTTTCAGACACTTCCAATGAAAATTTTAAGACAGACATTTTTTTCAGCATAGCTGAATGGTCTAGTAACTATATCTTCAGGGTTATTGGGTAGGTCAACCCCCCAAAGTGGTGTAATTTGCCCATTATGTTTAAAAACTAAATATAGCTTTGAAATTAAGTCAAAGCGCACTGTCTGTATGTTGGTTGCCAATAAGACATCTCAGCAATAAACCAAGAAAAACTGAGGGTATTAAGTTCAAATTTTTGGGGCTACTTCTATTACCACTTCTGCTCTTAAAATTTTACTAAATTAAAAGAGCGTTAGTATATCCAGGATCTAAGAGACCATAAATATAATTTTTTGAGAATGGCATTAATTTTTATTTATCAGGTCAACTAGAGGATGTATATGACTACATTAAACCCCACTATTTGTGTCATGGTTTTCAAAAGAGTTTATGTTGCTAAAGATTGCTGAAAAAATTTTCTGCAGAATATAAATAACTCAAAACGAGCAGAAATTAATATGAGTAAGGTTCAAAACCCCTATGCTTTCTAAAAGCCAGAATATAATTTTTACTTTACTGAAAAAATTATTTTAAATTTTTTTACCTTTATAACTTTAAGAAATCAAAATTTAATTAAGATTTTAGTGAATAAATATCAGAATATTTATATTAAAGTGGCAATGCACATTTTTTTTTGAATAAATTCATTTGAATTTTTTTCAGTAAAATAAAAATTATATTCTGACTTCTAAAAATCATAGGGGTTTAGAACCCCACTCATATTAATTTCTGCTCGTTTTGAGTTTGACTCTGTTATTTATTTTAATTTCTGTTCGTTTTGGGTTTCATTTATTTATTTGTAATGATTTGTGGTAGTTGTATGCTTGATGAATTATTTGATTCTATTTTTGTTAATTTTTGGTTTAATGGAGTTCTTTACTTTTTTTTGAAAAACTTATTTTGTGGAAAAAGTTGTTTTAATTAATTTAAATGAAAAGACGAAAAAAGGGAATTTTTAGCGAAAATATAAAAAATGTATTTTTCAAAATCTAGGAGGGGCAAAAACAATTTAGGAACATTACCCCCCTCTTCCTCCTCCAGTTAACTTGCCTCAGTGTAGTAACATGATATTTTTTTTACCTAACTCTGTCTTCGTACGCTGCGTTCCGAATCGGTTCAATAAATATGTGAAATGCAAACAGCAAGACCAGAAACTTGGAATTGGGTGGAAAGCTTTTTTTACCGGCCCATTTCTCAATGGGCCCGTTGAGATATTTTGACGCAGCCGTTGAACTGTCTAACGCATGAAATTTTTGCGGCAAAGCTCAGCTGAACCTTCGATAAGTGCCTGATGTTCGTTTTACACCATCTATAAAACGGGTGCCGTTTTTAGGATAAAACTTAAATCCCTAAATTTCACCATAAACTTCATTTCTTGAATTAAAAGTAGGTTATGAAACAGACTTTGCAAATGGTAACGTTTAGTTTAAGAAGTGAAATTAATTTATTTCTGTAATTAAGGATTTTTGCTGCTCAAGCAGAAAAACAGTACTTTAGTTTACGGCTATGTTTACAGGTTGTTTAGTTAATATGAACAGGGTTGAAGAGTGTGCAAAAAAGAGGTCTATTTGATTATAAGCAACTCTGAGAAAATTGGTAATTTCCAGTATAGTTAAGTTTGTATTAGTTTTGCTTAGACAAGGTACCTTGGGGAAATGGAAAATTTAATTATTACTTTCATTATGCTGTCCCGAAGAATACTTTATGGTGTTCATTTTTACTCTTAATTCTTCTGCAAAAAGGTTCACAAATAAATTATGGTTGCTTCTGGTCACGAATTGGAATAATTACGTGCTTATACTATCACTGTCAGAATGCTTGACGTTCTGACGATGTTACTTGTCTGATTCTGTGTTGATGAGTGCAACGTAAGTGTAAACGTACCAAGCAAAAAATTGTGGAGAGAATTGAGTTTTTTTTCGTCTGATGGCATATCATAGGCACACGCAGTAAGAAGGGAGTATATTCCCCCTCGAAGACCAAAAGTTACACACACACACAAAAATATATATATATGAAGCTTGGTTGTATTCGGGCTAGGAATAATCCTTTCCTAGCATCAAAATCTAACGCCAATATGTGTTAGTGGAAGTGACGTCAAATAACGAAAATTTTGAGGGGGAGCACAATTTACTTTTCAAAATCCAGAGGGATGAAGGCAGATTCGCCTTTTTTCAGTTTTTCAAGCGAAAATACTAAAAAGGCATTTTTCAATGAAAATACCCCCCAAACATATTGTCATAAATATACTGGGTACATGCCCTCCCCTGCCCCCACCCATGGTTAGTGAGAAAAAACTCTGAAGTAAAGAGCTATTGACAGTCAAACAACCAATCATCGGTAAGATACTTTATTTGAAGTAGAACTAACGATGACGGTGAGTGCAATTCCTGACATGTATTGTACTGTGCCACGAAAAGATGGGCTTACTAACATTTTTAAAATTCGGCTTCAACCCATTAGAAGATAAAAAACGGCATATTTTTCAATCTGTATGATTGAAAGTCCCCCTCCCGATCGAAAAAACTACCGCAAATAGAATTTAGGCTACTGCTCCCTTAAACCCCCAAAAGGCTGGAGTATCATTTGTGCTTTGCTGAAAACAAAAGATATTATATCTTTTGCTTGGACTCTACATCATACAAGTTCAAAGCATTATGTTTTGAACTCTACAAAACATAATGCTTTATTTTATGTTTATGTTTTAAACAAGCAATCTAGTTTCATTTGTCTGATTTGCAGTGAATTTATGTCAATACTTTTAAATGTATTTCAAATGTATAGAAATCGATCGACGAATCATTGATGAATCAAACATTCTTTTAAGAATTAAACATCCCGGACCACCCTTCTCCGGTGATTCTGGAAATTTCATAGTTTCAGAGATAGTAGCCTTAAGTTCCTCGTGTATGTTGAAACTCATTGTATAATTTACATCATTATTGCACCTTTTTTTGGGTTGTTTAACCCCCCCTGTCCTTTTTACCCCCCCCCCCCCCTGTCCTTTTTCTACACTTATCTAAGCTATAGCATGTTAATAGCCTTGACGAGTAAATTTAAAATCAGTGAACTTTGAGTATTTTGAATACTTTATTTTTAGTATTTAGTGGAGTTTTTATGCATAAAACAAAACTTTTCTTTAAGAGTTTCGGTTACTGTTGACAGGGATCACTTTTTTTTATAGTTTGCTACTACGAACTATGATCCAGGGCTCCCTTAAATGTAATGGGGGCCACCATGCCTCATCCTTAATCCCTATTAGCACTATAATCATCCCTGAAAAAGTGCACCCCTTAGAGTATTCCACTGCGCGGGGGGGAAGGGGAGTATATTTTACAAGAAATTCTAGTATCACGCTCTTCGTAGCTTTTAAGGAGATTTCTTCGTACAGATGTCTTTTTTGGGAGGATCTCGAGAAGAAAATCACTTGAAAGACGGTAAAATTGAAATAAAATAAGAGTACAATGATTTTGAAAATATTTTGCTATTTTTTATGATTCTTTGTTAATTTTTTAAAATATTGAAAAGGAGAACATGCTGCATCAAGCGGTTGCTTTATTCTATTAATTTCGCCTTCTTCTGATTGTGGTGTGACCAGGGTTGACATATGCATGGGGATGGGGGAAGCTTTTCAAATCTTCTTGGGTGGCTGACGCTGGGTCTTCATCTTCTGACCCCCAAGTGTCGTTGCATATACTTATTTAGAGCAACACAATGATTTCTTTTGTTCTTTGATGGAACTAGAAGTGATAGATTCACTATAAAAACAAAGGTTGTATTTATCCCGCAAACGGTGCTTTTGAAATTTTCTGCCTCCAAGGAATAATTATATTACCAGATCTTTTTTACACTGTACTGCATTGAAACTTCCGATAATAAAGCTAATTAGCAAGAAACTTAATTAGATTAACTTTCTCTCTTAAAACAAATTGGTTTCCTTACTTCCGTCCTTAAATTATTTCGTAAATTTGAAGTATTTATTTGAAAAATAAATATAGAATATATATAAATAAATATAGAATTATAAAATAAAATATGAAAAATAAAATAATTGAAAAATAGTATGAAAAATAAAATAAAAATAAAATAATAAAATAAAAAAATATGAAAAATAAAAAAATAAAATAATTATAAAATAAATATGAAAAATAAATATAGAAGTATAAATTTGAAGTATAGGCCTTATTTACTAACAATTTAACAATATTCAAAAGTTTCGATGTTTGAAACTCAGTTTTGATCATGACTTTACTATGGCTTGATGCACAAACCAGTGGAATGGAAAACTTGAGAAATAGAACCAGAAAACTTCGAACTGTTGAGTATTTTTCCCATCAACCTTTTCTTTATCGTGCTACAGTTATATGAAATCTATTTTATTCATTTATAAGATTCAAAGCATAGATTGAATTATCAGTAAATTTATGTAACATATACAAATTAATAAATTAGCCTCAGCTTCGAAAAAGTTTCTTTTGTAGTTTGTCACCTTCAAAGAGGCTTTGGAATGTTCAGATTACCCATAACCAAGGTCGTATCCACGAATTATTTTCGAGGGGGGGTGGTAATAAAAAGATTTTTTTTTGGGGGGGTACAATGTTTTTTAAAGAAATAGAAAAATTTTTATATTAATATTTGGTGCGTTTTTACGAACTGGACAAACATTTTGGGCGGTGGGGGGTTCAAACCCCCACCCCCTGGATATGGCCTAGCCCATAACATTCCCCTGTGTTTATCGCTTCTTAGTATGTGAGATCTCACTGTTTGCAGTTTCCTTGTTGACACCCTTTTCTACGGAAACATTTACGATGCTATCTGTATAGGCTAACCGTCATCTCCAAGATCATTGCTAAAGCTTACAAACTCCTTGAATGTAAGTGCTTCTGAGTTGAGAGACTTTGTAACGTCGCCTTGTCGTCCAGAAGGTTCGTTGGCATTTTCAACTACCTTGTAGTCGTATTTAACTCTTTTTTCGCCTTCTTGATTTGGTGGAATAAATCGGCTTTTATAGAAAGAGGTCAACTGTTTTAGCTCCTATATTTTGTCTCACTTTTTTGTAGTCCTCTGATTTTTGATATCATGATGAAACTGACGCGCAACTTCTTCCTTAAAAAGAACTTCTAAATTTTTCTTTTATTACGCTATTTTTTTACTATGAATCTAGTCTGGAAGTTGGATTTAGTAAGGTAGAAACTTTATTTTGTCGTTATGAGGCCTTGGGAGATTCCAATGAGCCGAGCAAAGTTGCTACGAGTGTGAAGGTATTCTTCTCCCCTATCTTCACCTCTATCAAGGTTGGTTATTCATTATTCTAAAATATTTGATACCATGCAAGATCTTTGATTTGGCACATGTTCTATTGATGAACTACAAATATCCTTGAAGCATAGTGGTATTTTTTGTTTTGCTGAGCATTTAGAGCTTGACTTTGGGTTCCGATCCCTTTTTTTCGAAAATTTGGTATATTTTCTTGAGTTTCACATTCCCTGATTGATTTGTTTCAAGTGAAAATGTAACAACACCTCTCCTGGTAAATTGTTTGACAAAAAAATCAAATCTTAAAATTTTGAAGCCAGCCTTTACTAGATTGAATGTTTGGTTCATATACTTCTTTAGTATACTGTGTTGCACTTTCTTGAGTGACTGAATGATCAACTGAGTGATTTTTTCATCGGGTGGCAACCCTGGTCTCAGGTTGAGGAAGAATGATCCACTTATAGATATATTTTTTATGAAAGCACTGCTTCAACCTCTTCAGAAAGCGCTCTTTGATGTCTTTGAATTCAGTTTCTATGATTCCCTTCATGAAAATGCAAAAACATGAAATGGTTTTTGCATGCAAAAACATGAAATGCAAAAACATGAAAAACATGAAAAACATGAAATGGTTTTTGCATGCAAAAACATGAAATGCAAAAACATGAAAAACATGAAATGGTTTTTGCATGCAAAAACATGAAATGCAAAAACATGAAATGCAAAAACATGAAAAACATGAAAAGGTTTTTGCATGCAAAAACATGAAATGCAAAAACATGAAATGCAAAAACATGAAAAACATGAAATGGTTTTTGCATGCAAAAACATGAAAAACATGAAAAACATGAAATGGTTTTTGAATGCAAAAACATGAAATGCAAAAACATGAAAAACATGAAATGGTTTTTGCATGCAAAAACATGAAATGCAAAAACATGAAAAACATGAAATGGTTTTTGCATGCAAAAACCTTAAATGCAAAAACATGAAAAACCTGAAAAACCTGAAATGGTTTTCTTACTTTCCTGTTTTTTTAAATACTACTTAACAATATCGTAGTGTTTGCGGTCACTATAACCTTAAGTTTCTTTCATATGTGAGTGTTTTTACCATTGCAGGATAAGAACACTAATTTAAAAATATAAGCTACTATAAAACATTGTTTTTCGCCCCAGCGCTTGTCTCTCGCAAATTGGACCTGGAATGACTGATGGAAATACACAAACCTAAATGCAAACATGAGTTTCAGGCAGGGTTGCCATCCCTAGTGATTTATCACTATTTCTAGTTTTTTTTTATATTGCCTAAAAAATCACTAAATCAGCTCTACATTATTGAAGAAAATCACTAAATCAACCAAAAAATGATTAAAATCTTGTGATTTTTTCATCCGGTGACAACCCTGGTCTCAGGCTGAGGATGAATGTTAAGATAATATCACATCCTGCTTACCAGGCCCTGGAACTGCTTCTTCGGATGATATATTTCCTTGTACTGGATTTAATCACTAGCTTCTATGCGCACTTTTGGCAGTCACAGGTAACAACATGAACGATAGTTGTTCAAAGAGCAGAGCGAGTTTTATCTGAATGTTTGACTGATTTATGGGTTTGATTTCGATATATAGGGTTGTGGTATCAAGTCAAGCAAGCTAAAGTTCGAAATTTCGACCTCTTCCTGATCAAGGCTTCACTATAACAAAAATGTATAAATCCAATTATATCGACCATTAATGTAAATAATTTGTTTTTTCCTTTAATTTTATAGGTATTTATGAGAAAATCGAAGCGTTATCTTAGGAAAACCGAATCGAATCTTAGGGGTTGGAGCCTTCAAGTGCTTTTTAGTGAGAGTAAAGACTTGAGTGATTTTCGCGAGAAAAACGTTTATGCTAAAATTCTAGCTTAGATACTTTTCGCTATCTTAGAAAGAGGTTAGGTTAGGCAAACGAAAATCTCAGTAATGAATCCAGGGCCAAAAACATACTCTGGGAAGGTATTGCTAACCTTCTATGTTAACCCTCATCTGATTTCTAAGTCTTAGAAATTTGCCTACTTGACAGGTCTATACCTATTGAAATTTTGACAAAACCATATTTTACCTTAATTTTCAGTTATCAGTTTCTTTTACTCTGGTTTTAGTTCTGGTAATGTAATTCCTGTTATTTGAGTAGAATTATAAGCCATAGGCCTACCAATGTTTTTTTTTTCTAAATTAGGAAATGTACTTGCAGATCTATGAAACCTCATAAATTGGGATTTGTGAGGTTCAAAAAGCTGAAAACAGTTTTGTTGTACTCCTTAACAGTTTTAACAGTTTTGTTAAAAGTTTCACTTTTAATACTCAAAGATTTTTCATGTGTATCAAAAGTCACTGCCCTCAAGAGGGAGAAGAAATGGGGGTAAGTATTTCAAAATACCATCCCGGAACATATTTTAGTCTGTAGACCCATTCTTAAAAGTTTCATTTTCCTAACCTAACCCCTTTCCAAGACAGTAAAAAGTAGCTAAACTAGAATTTTACCACTTTTATTTATTCCACATTTCAAAAAGTTTGCGCTTTTTATGAACCTTTGGCTGGGAGAAATTTATCTCCTTGATAACCTCAACATCCTGAATGAGAAAAAAAAGGCTGGAAGTTTCAGTTTTTCGCTGTGGAGCCCAATATTAAGGAATTGGGATTCTTGCAAATCCGTTTGTCTGCAGGTATGCATGAAAATGCAAAATTCTTTTCAAAAGGATTTATCTTTATTCATCAATCTATTCCTTCCTAATTACTTGCTTTAAGTCATTGATCAGCCAAGGGATATAAGACAGATTGTTATGACACTACTACTCAATCGTAACTAATCATCATAGCGTAATTCAAGTGGAACTGGTTTTATTATTGTATTAGTAATAATAGTGTTGCTTTTCAAAAGTAATCAAACATCCTTTAACCTAAACCCCTTTTTGTTTTGTTCCTCACTCTCGTAGATTCAGCTTTCTCTCTCCCGCTCAACCTGATATTTTTTCATTGTATCCATTTTTGGGGAAGGGGACGAGATGACAGATTCTATTGATATTTGGCCAGAGAAACTCACTAAAAAATGGCCCGAAATGTCCCTTTTTCGTGTTTTAAAAAATACTTCACAGGCTCAGGCTAGCTACCACTTATGCAATTGTACATTTGACCCACGGCCCAATTCTCGGTTTGCAGCCATTTTGAATCCATTGCTGTTGAACCTTTGGTACATCAGTGAAAATCATTATATGTATATATATATATATATATATATATATATATATATATATATATATATATATATATATATATATATATATATATATATATATATATATATATATATATATATATATATATATATATATATATATATATATATATATATATATATATATATATATATATATGCCCTCCCTCAACGCCTCGCTCTTTACGCTAAAGTTTGACTTTCTCACAACTCTTTTTTTTAAACAATAAAAACTTTAGCGTAAATAGCGAGGCGTTGAGGAGGGCACAGCCCCTTTCATATACGGAATAATTTCTGTTCGTTTTAAGTTTTAATGTCGCTCCTTACTTTCAGTTTAAAAAAAATTATTTAAAGGCTGCGAAAGCGGGGGGTTTGGGGGCGGCAGCCCCCCAACTGTACCTTCTAATCCCTGTACGTTTTAAGGTTCGAACTTGTGACTCGGCCTCTTTAACTCTTTAGAAAACGTAGTTTTTTTCAGATAATATTTAGATAGGCCTGTGTTCATTCGACCCCCCCCCCTTAGATCCACCCCCTCTTTATTTTTAAAATTACCTTTTTGGGGGTATTTTTATTGTAAAATACCTTTTTCTTAGTATTGTCATTAAAATGTTGAAATTTTACGATAAATTGGCCCCCCTAGATTTAAAAAAATACATTCCCCCTCCTATATTTTATTGAATTGACGCTATTGTATAGCAAAATAACTATGGCATGTGTTTTCAATTACAAATATTATTTATTCGGAAAGATATATGTCAAATTAAATTTAAAAAACGCAACATATTGACTGGGGCCGATCCAACAGTACAACAATTTTTTCCAAAGTCGCCGGTGAAGAACAAACCCCAAAGAGCTGTCTCTGTCAGCCTGTTTCCGAGACCAAAAGTTTTTTTTTTTAAATAGGTGCCTAATTGTTTCCTCAATTTGGACATATGTTAATCTAATAATTAAAAATCTCTATTTTAATTTTTGTTGTATTCTAGGGGCTGGTCATTCCAGTTAACATTAGAGTGACGGACGTGAATGATAACTATCCTGAATTCGTCAACGAGCCATATACTGTGTCTGTTTCTGAGGTAAGACTCTGATATCCTTAAAAAAGATGTATGAAAAATAAAATGTATATCTTTTGCTTTTGTATGAGACGGAAGAGCGAAGGTTAGGCATTGAAGTTTTCCGTGGAAAGATTTTTGTAAAGTGGAAAGACAATTCGTTAAAATTACTAACTGTAACTACAACAAAGTAGACAGTCGTTGTAAGAAATTTTTTTTTTACAACGTATTTTTTCCAAAAAAAGAAGACTAAATCGGCCTATAAAACATATTATGAGTTGTTTTATTATAACAGATCACCTGATTCTGCCAAATTAGTCCTCGAATCATACATACTGGATGTTTTTTTATTGGAAATCCAACAAGATGTAATGTGTTTCCATTTTTTGAAAATTTAGTGATTTGGGCAGCTGGGGGTGTTTCAAGAATCACTGGCCCATTTGTTTTTGGAACAGGGGCGTAATTTTGTCAAAATCCTGGGGGAAGGGGGCAAAGTTGGAGTCAATTTTCCCAAATCAAGTGAAAATGACAGTAAAACTGAAAAATGAGGCATTTGATACCATGAAAGTACTACATAGTACTATAAAGGTATTTTATAGTACTATAAATGTAAATATAAACTTAAATAAAACTGATCCGTTTCTGTTGATCCTTGAATAATACAGGCTTATGTTAGTTCTGACAAGATTTTTGAAGAAATTAGATTTCAGCTAGCGAGGGGGGGGGGGGCAAACATAGGTCGGTGGGTGGACTAAATCAGGTAGTAGGGGGGACAAGGTCTGGGAGGGGCAGTTGTCCCCCTGCCCCATAGCAAATTACGCCCCTGTTTTGGAATCATATAGTTTGAAGTTTTTGCGTGGTTCTGGCTCAAGCTAAGAGGAATTTTATTATATTTCTGCTAAAATGCTGGCAGTGAGAGAAGGGTTGTGTGTAGAGGGGATAATTTGAGGGGGTACAGGCACACTATATATATCTCTTATAACACAGATTAAAAATCTTCGCGTGATGCTGCTTCAAATAAAGTGGAAAAGGCTCACCTCTCGGCTAAATAGATTACCGTGAGGAAAGGGGAATGGCCGGAAGGGCGAAGGGTCCCTTTATACCTCTATTTATAATTAAAATAATTGCATGTTACCAGTTTAATCAAGGTGCTACCTATCTTTCTGCTAACAAGCGGGTAGTGCTAAGTTCAGCTTGAAATTTTCTTGTTTTACACACAGGACTAACTTTGTTTTTCACTGATTCACGAATTGGCTTGTTTGTATACTGAATCAGGACTTAACTTCTTATTTCACCAAGTTACTTAACCTGTTTTTCACGACATCACTGGAATTCCGCAGTTTGGGCTTTTTGTTGGCTCGTTTGTGGATTAAGTCAGGGCTTAGCTCGTTTTTGCTCTGAGTTAGGATTTAACTGATTTTTGCAACGAGTCACCGAAATGACGTGCTTGGAATTAGGTCGAAAATAGGAAGATGAAGAAACAATTTCAATGGCGTAATGCGCCTATTTAAACTAATTGTCCAGTGTGCAACTAAACAAAATATTCATGACAACAAAGCAAGGCTAGACAAAATATCGAATATTAAATTCCGTACTTGTGCATTATAATTAAACCAGCGGTATAGACTGTACGAGGAAACCATACTCGAAAGCAGACAAACGGATATTTGATAGATAAATTGAAGGCAAAGCGTAGTTTCTCATTGAGTTTACAATATCTAAACGACTGTTTTTTGGGGTTTAGGGGGGTGGAGGTACCTAGATTAGTTTAGCTTACGTATTTAATATATTCTCTGCTTACCCCCCTCCCCTAATGTGCAAATATATAGCCCAAATTTGTTTCTAAACTATTATATATTCATCCTATTTATTTTATTTCATTAGCATTAACCAAACTTGACTTCTTTCGCGTATAGCGCTGGTTTAGTTATAATGCACAAGTACCTTAAATTCCGTAATAGCCGGTACACACTCGAGAAGTTGGCTGAATGTAAGATCTAAGAAAACCGGTTTCATAGCCACAAAGACAAATGACGGGTGACAGAATGCATAGGATTTGTACAATTTGGACTATATATTTGGACATTAGGGGGTTGGGGTAAGGTTAGGTTATGTTATTTCCCCCCCCCCCCCTAATGTGCAAATATATATCCCAAATTATATTATTATGTAAACTAAAGTGTTATATTTTCATCATATTTTGGTATATCTCATTAGGATTGATCTAACTTCATTCCTCGAGTGTGTACTGGGTAATACGGAAATACCATAAATTCTTTTCATTGGCAGGTCCTTAATAATAATTATAATATAATTTGTACTGGCAAACCCGATGATTATATACAAAAGTCGTGATTACATACATCTAACTACAAACGAATGAAAAGCGAAACCAAACACTATGTACCTCTAATTGCGACGTTTGCGCCTCAATTAGAAGTGCATAGAAGCACATTGTCGTATGGAGGTCGAGTACTGTCTTAAAGTATTCAAGTTAGAGTTTATCTAGTTGCTTGGCTTCTTCGAGCCCCATAGCTCCATTCCGTTATGCATGATTGGTAGAGTTTTAGTATGAAAAGGGGGCTTGTGTATCTCAAGGTTCCCTGTTCCCATCAGTGTCATATTTCAGTTAAGGGAAAACAATGCCGCTTGTCCTCTGGCTGCTGCAACTGAGATGTGTCTTTCTTTGGAAGCCGGTGTTTGCCCCGCCCCCTCCCGAAAATAATCCCTGGAAAATACCTTCCTTTGAGAATTTCCCCCGGAGAAAATACCCCCTGATACTTCCCCCCCCCCATGGGAAAAGCCCACCACACGCAAAATGGAGCAACCAGTATATTATTTGTTGTTGGGAAATATACAGACATTTTTGAGAGCACTAGTCCCTTTTCTATAAGTCTAAAGTGATTGGAGACCAACCAGCCACTGTCCTAAAACTGTTTTTGATATCTGGCCCTTTAGTCACTTCTTAGGAAATCTGATGGACATTTTTAGGTACCTATTTTGTAATTTCTCTTTTGCTGGATAGGAGTAATGAACAAATTTGTGAAGACGATAGGAGTAATGACAAAATCTGTAATGAAGATAGGAGTAATGACAAAAGCTGTAATGACAATGGGAGTAATTACAAAATCTGTAATGACGATAGGAGTAATGACAAAATCTGTAATGACGATATGAGTGATGACAAAAGCTGTAATGACGATAGGAGTAATGACAAAAGCTGTAATGACGATTGGAGTAATGACAAAATCTGTAATAACGATAGGAGTAATGACAAAATCTGTAATCACGATAGGAGTAATAACAAAATCTGTAATGACGATAGGAGTAATGACAAAATATGTAATGACGATAGGAGTAATGAAAAAATTTATAATGACGACAGGAGTAATGATTTAATCTGTGATGACGAAATGAGTTATGACAAAAGCTGTAATGACGATAGGAGTAATGACAAAATCTGTAATAACGATAGGAGTAATGACAAAATCTGTAATGACGATAGGAATAATGACAAAATCTCTAATGACGATAGGAGTAATGACAAAATCTGTAATGACAATAGGAGTAATGGCAAAATCTGTAATGACGATAAGAGTAATGACAAAATCTGTAATGACGATAGGAGTAATGACAAAATCTGTAATGATGACGATCTCCTATGATGATAGGAGAGTGAAGATCAAAATCATCAACAAAAATAAAAGTGAAAATGATAGTATGCCAATTATGGCTCGGATCAAGATATTGTAAAACCATTTTAAGGCCAAGAAGTGTTTGACACATACTGACATATTAAAAAAAAGATGTTAGTAGAGTAAAAGGGTATTTACTGCATTGACTGAAGTGATTCAATTTGCATTCAAAGGGGATTGTTTGTCATAACCCCCTTCCCCCAAATTTTGGATTCTCACGAATTTTCACTATAATTTTGCATGATTTCCCCATGATTGGCCTATTTCTGCTTTATTTCGAATTATTGATCCCCTTCAAAAATAATCTCCAGTATGTATTTGCTCCACCCTGTCTTCTTTGCCCCAGACTTTTAAAGAATATCATCTTAATATGCCTTTGGTAAATATTGAGATACTTAATCCGTAACAAATTAAATTACATTTTGTAAAAACATTAGCTTGTTCTTGTCTTGTAGGCAGCACCGGTAGGCAGTATGATTTTCAGTGGAATTCGAGCAGTAGATGCAGACCAACCCGGGCCTTTCTCTACGGTGGAGTATTCACTTGCTCAAGGAGAGTTTTCTGTAAGTTTTTTTTTTCTTTCATTTCTCTATATATACTGTAACGTTATCTTTGCATATGCACTAGACTTATATTTTTCTTCTAAAAAATCAGGTGGATGTGTATGACCTTTTTTTTTTAGCGAGTCTAACGGGACTGTTTAACCAACTTTTGAATCTGACCAACTGTCAGGTCCAGAATGAAACCGTATCTCTTATTCTTTATTTTCTGAAAATGAGTTAGAAAGTAGGAAAACTCTTTATTATAGAGAAGATATCTTCTTATTATACAATAATATAGGTAATAGTTAGGCCCAAAATAAAACTCTCTAATTCTTTTTTTTTGTAGAAATGAGTTGCAAAGGACTAATTCCAAGTTCATAATTCCAAGAATTAACTCTCCAAGTTTATTCCTCTAATTAGAGATCGAAATCTAAGGGATTACAAGTACCAATGACAGCAAAAATGAGCCCTGATTATTTGAATTGGTTACGTGAAAATTTAAATAACCATATATATATATATTTAAATAATTAAGAAAAGCCTGAAATCCCTTTTTTAACTGAAATGACCTTCATAAGCAATTATGTATTTTTTGATAGTTGCAAGGGGGTAAAAAAATCATTGGATGAAAAACTAAAAAACTTTGGCACCAAACAGCTTAAATAGCTGTTGCTTTCCCTCGAAGGCATAGTTGACTTTGGGGATTGACAAATTGTTAATTTTGAATTTCTAAGGCAAAAAGTGTTTTCTGTACATATTTGAATTTCTGTAACTATAAAACTAAAAGACTTTGGCGCCAAACAGCTTAAAAAGTTGTTGCTTTCCTTCGAAGGCATAGTTGACTTTGGGGATTGACAAAGTGTTAATTTTGAATTTCTAATGCAAAAAGTGTTTTCTGTACATATTTGAATTTCTGTACATGTTTTGCAACCACATCATCTATACATATATATTTTTTTTACATATATTGCATATATAATTTACCTGCATTTTCTTTGTTTCCGACATATCTAGAGGTAAGAAAATTTGTCTCCATGCTGTTACGCAGCGATTCTGGATAAAAAAGCATCACAATTATATAGTTTACTTTCTAACTAAATTGTAGAAGAAAAAAAGGTCTAGAATATATGTAAAGACTGTAAGCGCTGCTTAAGTAAAGAACGGTGTGGGCATAATGCATTATTTATTTTTTTCTTGGTTTAAAACCCGGGTACTTCGTATCAAAAGAATTGTTCTAGAAACATTGAATAGGGCCCATTTCTCTTGAAATTGTAGTTTCTTGAGCCCTTTTTAATAGTCGAAACTGACTGGACGTTAACTAGCCCCACCCCCCCTCCCTACGCCCATCTTTCTCCCAAACATATCCAATCAAAATTTTGAGATTGTCATTTTCATCAGCGTAGTTGATTTCCAGATAGAAAATATGTTTTTGAGGAGGACACTCCCCAACAACCTTCAGGGCAAGGGTTTTAAGTTATGCCGTGGGGGCATATAAGAGCGATGTTGGCACAATGTATTGTTTATTATTTTTTTCCTTTAGACCAGGGCACTTCGAGTCGAAGAAGTTGTCGTAGAAACTTCAAAAAGGGCTCATTCAATTGTAAATTGGAGGGGTTTGTGCCCTTTTTAATAGTCAAAAGTGATTGGAATGCAACTAAAACCCATTCCACGCCCACCATCTCTCGAAACATATCCAATCAAAATTTTTAGATAACCATTTTGTTCAGCGTAGTTGATTTCCAGGTAAAAAATATGTTTTTGAGGAGGTCACTCCCCCACAACCCGCAGGGCAAGGATTTTAAGTTATGCTCTGGGGGCATATAGAGTTTTTCTAGAAGAAGTTGTCGTAGAAACTTCAAAAAGGCTCATTCGATTTGAAATTCAAGGGGCTAGTGCCCTTTCTAATAGTCGAAAGTGATTGGAGGGCAACTAACCCCCCTATCACGCCATCCTTTTCCCCAAAACCATCCAATCAAAATCTTAAGTTAGTCATTTGTTCACTGTAGTTGAAAACTCTGAAAACTAGGTCTTTGAAGATGACGAGCGCCCCACAGCCCTCAGGGCAGGGGTTGTAAGTTATGCCCTGCTGGTCTTTAAGGTTTTTATAAAAAGTGTTGTCGTAGAAACTTCAAAAAGGGCTCATTCGATTGGAAATTGAAATGGCTAGTGCCCTTTTTAATAGTCGAAAGCGATTAGAAGACAACTAACACCCCTTCCACGACCACCATTTCCACTAACTCGTCGAATCAAAATTTTGAGATAACCTTTTTGTTCCACGCAGTTTAAAGTTCAGGAAATTATACCTTTGAGCAGGACACTCCCCCCACAGTCTTCAGGGCAAGGGATATAAGTTATGCCCTGGGGGCATACAAATTTTTATTGAAATCTTTGTCCTAGAAACTTGAAAAAGGGCTCATTCGATTGGAAATTCAAAGATCTAGTGCCCTTTTTAATAATAGAAAGTGATTTGAGGGCAACTAACCCCCCTCTCATGCCCATCATTCCCCCAAACACGTCCAATCCAAATTTTGATAGTCATTTTGTTCAGCGTAGTTGATTTCCAGATAGAAAATTTGTTTTTGAGGAGGACACTTCCCCACAACCCTCAGAAGAAGGGTTTTAAGTTATGCTCTGGGGGCATATAATGTTTTTATAGAAGGTGTTGTAGAGACTTCAAAACAGGCTCATTCGATTGGAAAATCAAAGGGCTAGTACCCTTTTTAATAGTCGAAAGGGATTTGAGTGCAACTCGCCCCCCCCCCCTCACTCCCTTCGTTCCCCCAAACACATCCAATCAAAATTTTGAGATAGCCATTTTGTTCAGTGTCGTTGATTTCCAGATAGAAATTATGTTTTTGAGGAGGACACTCCCCCACAGCCCTCAGGGCAAGGGTTGTAAGTTATGCCCTGTAGGCATATAAGGTTTTTATAGAAAGCTTTGTCGTAGAAACTTCAAAAAAGACTCATTCGACTGGAAATTCAAAGGGCTAGTGCCCTTTTTAATAATCGAAAGTGATTGGAGGGTAACTAACCCCCCTCTCATGCCCACCTGTTCCCCGACTACATCCAATCAAATTTTAAGGAAGTCATTTTGTTCAACGTAGTTGAAAGGTCTGGAAATTAGGTCTTTGAGGATGACAATCCTCCCACAGCCCTCAAAGCAAGGGTTGTAAATTTTGTTCTTGGGGTATATAAGGTTTCTATGAACGCGTTGTCGTAGAGACTTCAAAAATTGCTCATTCTTTGGAAATTGAAATGACTATTGCCCTTTCTAATAGTCGAAAGTGATTGGAAAGCAACTAACACCCCTTCCACGTCCACCATTTCCCCAAAAACATCCAATCGAAATGTTAAGATTTTCCACGCAGTTTAAAGTTCAGGAAACTATACCTTTGATTAGAACAGTCCCCCCACAGTCTTCAGGGCAAGGGTATAAGTTATGTCCGGGGGGCATATAAGTTTTTATTGAAATCTTTGTCGTAGAAACTTGAAGAAGGGCTCATTCGATTGGAAATTCAAAGGGCTAGTGCCCTTTTTAATAGTCTCGAAAGGGATTTGACGACAATTAACCCCCCCCCCTCTCTCGCCCAACTTTCCCCCAAACACATCCAATCACAATTTTTATATAGCCATTTTGTTCAAAGTAGTTGAAATTTTGTGAAATTAGGTCTTTAAAGATGACAACGCCTCCACACCCAAAACCCTCAGGGCAAGGGTCGTAAGTTATGCCCTTGGGGCATATAAGGTTCTTATAGAAAGCGATGTTGTAGAAACTTCAAAAAGGGCTCATTCAATTGGAAATTGAACGGGCTAGTGCCCTTTTAATAGCCGAAAGTGCTTGAAGGGCAACTAACCCCCCTCTCACTCCCACTATTTCCCCAAACACGTCCAATCATAATTTTGTTTAACGTAGTCGAAAGTTCTGGAAACTTGGTCTTTTAGGATGATAACTCCATCAGAGCCCTCAGTGTAAGGGTTGTAAGTTATGCCCTGGGGGCATATAAGGTTTATATATAAAGTTGTTGTAGAAATTTCAAAAAGTGCTCATTTGATTGGAAATTGAAATTGCCCTTTTTAATAGTCGAAAGTGAGTGGAGAGTAATTAACACCCCTCTCACACCCACCATTTATTTATCAGCATCGATAAATAAATGAAACCCAAAACGAACAGAAATAATAATAAATAACCGAGTCAAACCCAAAAACGAGCAGAAATTAACATGAGTTGGGCTCAAAACCCCTATGCCTTCCCAAGGCCATAACATAATTTGCAATTTACTAAAAAAAATTCAAATGAATGTGCATTGTCAGTTTAATATACATATACTGATATATAGTAATCAAAATGTTAATATTATTTGATTTATTAAGGTTATAAAAGTAAAAAAAGTATTTTTTTTTTTCAGTAAAGTGCAAATTATGCTCTGGCCTTGGGTGAGCCCTACTCATGTTAATTTCTGCTCGTTTTGGGTTTGACCCGGTTATTTATTGTAATTTCTGTTCGTTTTGGGTTTCATTTATTTATCGATGGTGATTTGTGGTAGCTTCATGCTTGGTAGATTAGTTGATTTTATTTTTGCTCATTTTTGTTTAATGGAGTTCTTTACTTTTCTTTGAAAACTGTATTTTGTGAAAAAGCTTTTTTAATTAATGATATGTATAGATATGGTCTAGAATATATTTAATGTATGTAATATAATTTCCATTATTTGTTTCCATGCTGTTACGCAGCGATTCTGAATAAAAAAGCATCACAATGAGATTGTTTCACAAACAGTAGATGCAGACCAACTCGGACCCTTCTCTACGGTGGAGTCATTGGCGGATCCAGGGGGCGAGGGGGTGCGCCCCCCTAACGTAGTCTGAAGTAGCGTAATTTACTTAATTAACACAAGTTTGCGTTAATTAACCTTGCTCCTAACTCAAGTTTATCGGATCAACCTATTTTGCGCCCCCCCGTCCCCTCTGAAAAAAAATCATGGATCCGCCCCTTGGTGGAGTTCACGAGTATTGACACATTAGAGACAGACAACAAACTTGAGTTCACCCAAAGTTAAACGACCCGCTCAAAACATGGCGTATTTTCTTCATGTAAAGCCTGACGCCATATTACATTATATATTTTCTAGACTATATCTTTGCATGTCATTACAATCTTTACATACATTCTAGATCATTTTTCTTCTAGAAATCAGTTAGATAGGGATAAAAAAATGCACAGTTATTTTCTTCTGTAGTTTCCGTAGTTTTGTCAATAAAGTATTATATTTTCATCATATTATTAGGATTAACCTAACTTCACTTCTTGAGTCGGGTCGCTGTAATACATAAGTACCAAATAAAGGGCCTGTGATACTGTCTACAAGGTTTGCAGATCCAATTGATTCGGAATTTTAGCATATTTGATGCGATCAGTTTGGAAATGGCAGATTCCAGGCCAAGGAAGATATGCAAACTGGCCTTCGAACGCATGGACACACCCAAAATCTTAGTATTCTTGCAAATTTTTCATAATTTTATATACTTTCCACATAATTCACCTTGGTTTGGGTTTTGTTTTCAGGGCTGTCCCCTCCCAAAATATTGAACCATCCCCATGGATGTCCAAAATTAACAGCTTTGTATCCTCTATGGGCCTGCCGTCACTCACACATTGACACAGACTTTCACATGACACACACCATCACAGACCGTCATTAACTCAGTATCCCCTCTAAAATATGTCTTTTTCTATAAAAAAGCATATATGAACTCAAAGGTACCAAGTAGTAACTTTAGAAATGGGCTTCTATTAACCACAAGCTTGTACGAGAACTGTTTCTTTTTTTCTGTTGATTAGGCAAAAAGGCAATAAAATACCATACCTTGATTGGTGAAGCTATGAGGAAAGTTACAAAACTGTCCTGTGGTTTTCAAAACTGTTTATGTATTTTGTGGTTGATTTATTTTTTCAACTTAATGACATCGAAGAAATAATTTCTACGATTCGTAATGACACGCCTATGCATAACATCGTAAAGCTAGATTTCTCCTTCATTGGTTTAATTTTCTAGCATCTAAATAAAGACAATGGCAGAAATCAGTGTCTAAGAAATCAAAGATTGGGCAACAATAATATTTCTTTATAATATTATGACTTTAAGAGGTGGATCCCCCCCTTCATGTGTCATTGAGAGCCAAGGTTGAATCTGCAACTTTTTCATTGGGGGGGGGGGCAAGAGGGGTCTACTTTCAGATATTCAAGGAGCATGGGCTATATAATAATTTTTTCTCAACATTACATGGGGGGCAACTGCCCCCTTGCCCCTCCCAAACGACGCCCCTGTTGAGAGCTGTAAGGAAACAGCTGTAAATTTGGGTTAATTTGTAAAACGGCTCCTCCTTAGCTCGAAAAGGTTATGATTGACTTTACTTTTTTTCTTTTTTACTTTCGGCTTTTAATAAAAACATAACCATTACGAATATAAAGCACTATGCTAGGAAACAAAACATATTAATTTTTGCTAACGTATAGTGATTGCCTAAATAAACTGTTCTAGAGACACCCTAAACTAATAGATCAATTAAAAAAGAAAAAATAACATTCTCCCACACACCTCCAGGGCAACGACCACCATCAAAATACAACCTCAGCCACCCCAAACCCTTCCAATCACTCCTCCACCAGCCTTACAACCCACTTACACCCAAAAAAGGAACAAAAAAAACAAACAAACTGAGAAATCGATCACATAAAAGGAAAAATAAATCCCCCCCCCCAAAAAAAAAGAAATTTATTTCAAAACTGTCAATCCATGCCGTTGCAAGGCTAGATGTCTCTTTCATATATCTATTGTCATAGCTAGTGACGTGAAAATTGTCATAAAAGGAATTAAAAACGGGAGGCAAGTAAAAACATAAAGAAAGAGAAAAGAATAAATCTCGTATTCTGTATAATTTCGCTGTCATATCTCGTCGTTAATCAAAAGTCAGGATAAATCTTATAATAGAATATATGTGACGTAAGAATGGAATAAGTAGACACCAACTAGCGAGAATCTGGTCTGTATTCCTTTTTCTAACCCCATAAATAAATATATAATTTACCGGTAAAGTTGGTTAATTTAATATATTTGCATAAAGAATGGCGCATGGAAGCGGTTAAATGCATGGAAGTGGTTAAGATTTGTATTTTAAATCATAAGAGTGTGTCAAGAAACTATAAAATGAACAATTAGTGGTATTCCAATTGGGTTTTTGCGCCGCCCTCGTGGCAAATGCCAACATCTTTTCGCCCAAAACTGTTGCAAATTTTCGAAGTTGATATTAAATAATCGATTTTACTTGTTAAGGTTTTTATTTAAATTTTGAAATATCTGTTGAAATTATTTTTTGTCACATATAATATTTTGATCTTTAAAAAGATAGAATTTCCTTTTGCAACAACTTTTTTCCAAAAAATATAGTTATTCTGCACCAGGATAGTGCAGAATTATCTACCATCCTTAGGTAAAAATAAAGTAGACGGTGTGGAGCTCAATCTTTTGACAAACTATTTTGTCTTTTAAGACATGTCAATGGACCGGAGTTTCATTGACATGCCCGTATTATATTGACATGTCTGTAAAATACGTGTACATATTTTATGTAGAACAGATTTCAGCTAAATATGAATGAAACGCAGATGACCTTAGCTTAATCTTGAACTCAGAAAGCTGTTTTTTTTATCCGTAAAACGGTTCGTTTAAAAAGGCATAAAAAAAATATATACAGAACTGTTCCTATGAAATCACTTCGTTCCCTTTGTAAAGCCGCAAACGACAAAACAGAAACTTGACATTGGATAGAAACCCCAGAGCCATTCAAAGGAGGGAAGGGAGGAGCTGGTCCAGGTGTCGTAGCTAGGGGGTTTTGGAAGGGGGGAGGGGTGTGCAAACTTAGATACAAATTTTCATTTTGATTTGGCTTTTTTTTAGCTTATATTTGATTCGGGAGGGGAGGGGGCGCTATAATTATTTTTCCCCAGGCACCACTAACCCTAGGAACGCCTCTCCTAGTTTTTTTACCTCCTCCCGCCTCGATTTTTGAAAATACCTGTTTAGCAGTACTTTCATTTAAAAATACGCTTTTCTGTTATATTCAGTTTAAAATTGAAAATAACAGCAAAATTGCCCCCCCCCCCTCACCTGGACTGAAAAATACATCTTGCTGCTCCTATATTTCTATGAATTAACGCCACTGCTCCTGAGGACCCATTAGAGGTTTTTTAATCACTGGTCATTCTAGGGGAGGGATATTTACTCCTTTAGAGGCAGGACTAATAAGTACTGAAAGTTCCTATAATTGTCTCTTTTTCTTGACAATCATTTTTATCACAAGGGTTATTTCAGCTCCAAAAAGGGACTAGGGGCTGTAAAGTAGGTATTCAAGCTCCAAATAGTTAAGACAGGGATGTGAATCAAAGTTTAAAATGTATTGAAAACTGTGATGGTCTATCTTTTTAACTTTCAATTGGCAAATTCCAGTTAAATTATTAACTGATGAATGATTATTCATTCTGATTTTTTTTTTCGTTTTGTTTTTGATATTTTCCAGTTTTCGTGTTTTTTTATGATATTTTTGGCACTGAAATTCAATTTGACCCTTCGGAGCTTATGATGGTGATTTTTTAAAATCAATATCTTATCTTATCTATCTTAAATAAATGGCGTTAGGTCAAAAAATAACTTTTAAAGGAGAGGGGAAGAGAGAAAAAAACCTTTGAAGGTTTGGCTGTCTTCCAATTGGTTCACCTTCGTTTATAATAATTGTTTTTTTTTATCTAGAATCTGTTTTGTAGCCCATCAAGGCTCAATGAAAATAAATTTTTCTATAAAACCCTGATTTTCCCAGTTTTTTTCTTTTTGTTAAAGCGAAAGAAGCAAATTTTGAAATTAAAAGCCAAAAACTTATAAGTGGCTTGAAGAGTAAATGATATGCAGGAAAATGGAAAGGTCAATTGCACCGAATCTGTTCAGGGATGTACTGCACAGGTTAATAAGAATTTAGAATGCGGTAACGACGCTGATTTTCTTATTTTTATATTTTCTTTAACAAAACAAAACATATTTTGAAATTGAAAAAGCCGAAAACTTCAAATTGACTTGAAAAGTAAGTGAGATGCAGGAAAATGGGGAGGTCAATTGACCGAGCCTGTTCAGGGAGCTATTGCACAAGCTAATAGAAATTCAGAATAACTTAACGACGCTGATTTTCCTTTTCCTTTTTTTGTAATCGAAGCATATTTTGAATTTAAAAGCTAAAAACTTCTAAGTGACTTGAAAGTAAATGTTATGAAGGAAAATGGGGAGGTTAATTGACCGAACCTGTTCAGGGAGCTATTGGACAAGCTAATAAAAATTTAGAATAAGTTAAATCACTACAGTCATACTTAAAACTAGGAAACTGTACCGTTTCTCTGACAAAAAATCTAAACAATCAGTTCACTAGCGCTAGGATAAAACCGCCCTCTCATGTCAGGTCAAAATCAAAATATTTCTATAATTCATATCGCCCAATTTTCATTTCAGGATTTTTTCGAATTCAAAAATAGTCTCGATGGATCACTATTTCTTCGTAAGCCACTAGACTATGAAACGTTCCGTCAGATGGTGCTTGTCATTATCGCTCGCGACCAAGGGAACCCACCACTAGAGAGTAGAACATCCCTAGATGTCACTGTTTTAGATGCAGATGACCGTAATCCAGCCTTTACTGCCCCAACATACTATGCTTTTCTGCAAGATGACGCCAGAGAGGTAAGGACACTCAGCTGGTGTGGTAGTTCAGAAAGCCAGTATATGACGTTTTTCAGAAAGCTTAGATTTAAATTCACCCTCCTCAAACAAAGTACGTTCAACGGGTCGGTCCAATCCTCATTTTCTTATCTTATTTACCTCCCAAGATGTTTTGGAACATTTGGAAGCTTCTATTTCTTCTTAAATGCGCCATTTCGTTTTTTTATCGCTCAGAAAAATGTAGGAATCTAGAGTTTTTATGCTGGAGTTGCTTTTCCATTTCTTGGATACTTGAAAAAACTTCATTTTTTATATAGACAATTGCTTATGATAAGAGTTAGAAAACCCGAAACATATTTTTAGTTTTTCAATTTTCCTTTAAGGATACTCAATTCCAAAAATTTCATTTTGTGAGTCGAACCTTCGGCTGACAGTCTTAGATTTAAATTCACCCTCCTCAAACAAAGCACGTTCTATGGGTTGGTTCAATCCGCCTTTTTTTTTATCTTATTCAGCTCCCAGGATCTTTTGTAAGTTTCTACTTCTTCCTACTAAGCCAACTACTTGCCAACTAAGTGGTTGGTGCGCTGGGTTGGAGTCCTTTGTCCGAGGAGCACGGGTTCGATTCCTGGCGTGGCCGGTTATTAGGTTTGGGACGGGGGTCAGTGATGTGATTCTGTAAGCTCAGCCAGAGGCGACCCTGCTCTGAATGGGTACCTGGATAAATCTGGGGAAGATAAGCAGTAAGGGTGTACAAAAGCACATGATGGCTGGCCCACAACCTCCCATTGCACTTCAATGCTGAAGAGCCACGAAACAGAGATCAGCACCGCCGGTTTGGACCTCGAGGCTCTAGTGCCGTCATACGTACTTTTACTTAAATGGGCAATGTCGTTTTTTCTCACACATAAAAAAAGCAAGAAGAGTTATTATGCTGGAATTGTTTTGCAATATCTTGGATACTTAAAGCAATCCATTTTTTTATTTAGACAATTGCTTATAATAAGAGTTAGAAAACCCGAAACACCTTTGAAGTTTTTCAATTTACCTTTAAGGACGCTCGGTACCAAAAATGTTATTTTATGAGTCCCTGTGTCGGCTGACAGTCTCAAAGACAAGGGTCAATTAGAAAATTTTCCCAGCACCACAGAGAGCTTCCAAAGCAATTTTGGTAAAAATTGATAGTCAGGAAATTTAAAACAAAGAAAACCTATAATGTTAAAAATCGAAATCAAGGAAACCTATAATATCTTAGCAAGCAACACGCTGTCTAATCAATGTACGTACAGCATAAATAACGTGCAATCTGTGTCTGCAAAGATTTCAATCAAGGCTGTTAGCACAAAAGGAAACTTCCAAAGCTCTTAAATTTTTCAATGAGATTTTGAGCTGATTTTTAATGTTTTCCAAGCAGATATACTAAAACATTTTTAGGTACTGCCCTTTTCTGAACTTAAAAAGGAAAATTCTGTTCCGTTCAATCAAAGAAATAGTTTTCTATTGATGCAAGTTTCATTAAATCTAAATATCTCTATCACTGGTACAAAACAGGAGGAGTTAAACAGAAAAGTTAAATGTATTTTGATTATGCATGGCCTTTCTAAATATAATATACTGGAAATGTCAAGCTTATATCATACAGAATATTTTTCTCTATACCGTGATGACTCTTGAAGACACAAAAAAAATGGCTCAGGTCAGCTTATCATCATTATGTATGTGACCAATATATAATGATTGTAAGATTTTCAGAAAAGTAGGTGTCGGCTTTTAGTTTTTCCGTCGTTTATTTTGATTATGCATGGCCTTTCTAAATATAATATAATGGAAATGTCAAGCTTATATAATACAGAATATTTTTCTATATACCGTGATGACTCTTGAAGACACAAAAAAAATGGCTCAGGTCAGCTTATCATCATTATGTATGTGACCAATATATAATGATTGTAAGATTTTCAGAAAAGTAGGTGTCGGCTTTTAGTTTTTCAGTCGTTTATTTTGATTATGAATGGCCTTTCTAAATATAATATACTGGAAATGTCAAGCTTATATCATACAGAATATTTTTCTCTATACCGTGATGACTCTTGAAGACACAAAAAAAATGGCTCAGGTCAGCTTATCATCATTATGTATGTGACCAATATATAATGATTGTAAGATTTTCAGAAAAGTAGGTGTCGGCTTTTAGTTTTTCCTTCGTTTATTTTGATTATGCATGGCCTTTCTAAATATAATATACTGGAAATGTCAAGCTTATATCATACAGAATATTTTTCTCTATACCGTGATGACTCTTGAAGACACAAAAAAAATGGCTCAGGTCAGCTTATCATCATTATGTATGTGACCAATATATAATGATTGTAAGATTTTCAGAAAAGTAGGTGTCGGCTTTTAGTTTTTCCGTCGTTTATTTTTATTATGCATTGCCTTTCTAAATATAATATACTGGAAATGTCAAGCTTATATCATACAGAATATTTTTCTCTATACCGTGATTACTCTTGAAGACACAAAAAAAATGGCTCAGGTCAGCTTATCATCATTATGTATGTGACCAATATATAATGATTGTAAGATTTTCAGAAAAGTAGGTGTCGGCTTTTAGTTTTTCCGTCGTTTATTTTGATTATGCATGGCCTTTCTAAATATAATATAATTGAAATGTCAAGCTTATATCATACAAAATATTTTTCTCTATACCGTGATGACTCTTGAAGACACAAAGAAAATGGCTCAGGTCAGCTTATCATCATTATGTATGTGACCAATATATAATGATTGTAAGATTTTCAGAAAAGTAGGTGTCGGCTTTTAGTTTTTCCGTCGTTTATTTTGATTATGCATGGCCTTTCTAAATATAATATAATGGAAATGTCAAGCTTATATCATACAAAATATTTTTATCTATACCGTGATGACTCTTGAAGACACAAAGAAAATGGCTCAGGTCAGCTTATCATCATTATGTATGTGACCAATATATAATGATTGTAAGATTTTCAGAAAAGTAGGTGTCGGCTTTTAGTTTTTCCGTCGTTTATTTTGATTATGCATGGCCTTTCTAAATATAATATAATGGAAATGTCAAGCTTATATCATACAAAATATTTTTCTCTATATCGTGATGACTCTTAAAGACACAAAGAAAATGGCTCAGGTCAGCTTATCATCATTATGTATGTGACCAATATATAATGATTGTAAGATTTTCAGAAAATTAGGTGTCGGCTTTTAGTTTTTTCATCGTTTATTTTGATTATGCATGGCCTTTCTAAATATAATATAATGGAAATGTCAAGCTTATATCATACAAAATATTTTTCTCTATATCGTGATGACTCTTAAAGACACAAAGAAAATGGCTCAGGTCAGCTTATCATCATTATGTATGTGACCAATATATAATGATTGTAAGATTTTCTAAGATCTTCGGAAAAGTAGGTGTCGGCTTTTAGTTTTTCCGTCGTTTATTTTGATTATGCATGGCCTTTCTAAATATAATATAATGGAAATGTCAAGCTTATATCATACAAAATATTTTTCTCTATATCGTGATGACTCTTAAAGACACAAAGAAAATGGCTCAGGTCAGCTTATCGTCATTATGTATGTGACCAATATATAATGATTGTAAGATTTTCTAAGATCTTCGGAAAAGAAGGTGTCGGCTTTTAGTTTTTTCTTCGTTTATTTTGATTATGAATGGCCTTTCTAAATATAATATAATGGAAATGTCAAGCTTATATCATACAAAATATTTTTCTCTATACCGTGATGACTATTAAATACACAAATAAAATGGCTCAGGTCAGCTTATCATCATTATGTATGTGACCAATATATAATGATTGTAAGATTTTCAGAAAATTAGGTGTCGGCTTTTAGTTTTTTCATCGTTTATTTTGATTATGCATGGCCTTTTTAAATATAATATAATGGAAATGTCAAGCTTATATCATACAAAATATTTTTCTCTATATCGTGATGACTCTTAAAGACACAAAGAAAATGGCTCAGGTCAGCTTATCGTCATTATGTATGTGACCAATATATAATGATTGTAAGATTTTCTAAGATCTTCGGAAAAGAAGGTGTCGGCTTTTAGTTTTTCCGTCGTTTATTTTGATTATGCATGGCCTTTCTAAATATAATATAATGGAAATGTCAAACTTATATCATACAAAATATTTTTCTCTATATCTTGATGACTCTTGAAGACACAAAGAAAATGTCTCAGGTCAGCTTATCATCATTATGTATGTGACCAATATATAATGATTGTAAGATTTTCAGAAAAGTAGGTGTCGGCTTTTAGTTTTTCCGTCGTTTATTTTGATTATGCATGGCCTTTCTAAATATAATATAATGGAAATGTCAAGCTTATATCATACAAAATATTTTTCTCTATATCGTGATGACTCTTGAAGCCACAAAGACAATGTCTCAGGTCAGCTTATCATCATTATGTATGTGACCAATAAATAATGATTGTAAGATTTTCAAAAATCTTCGGAAAAGTAGGTGTCGGCTTTTAGTTTTTCCGTCGTTTATTTTGATTATGCATGGCCTTTCTAAATATAATATAATGGAAATGTCAAGCTTATATCATACAAAATATTTTTCTCTATACCGTGATGACTCTTTAAGACACAAAGAAAATGGCTCAGGTCAGCTTATCATCATTATGTATGTGACCAATATATAATGATTGTAAGATTTTCAGAAAAGTAGGTGTCGGCTTTTAGTTTTTCCGTCGTTTATTTTGATTATGCATGGCCTTTCTAAATATAATATACTGGAAATGTCAAGCTTATATCATACAAAATATTTTTCTCTATACCTTGATGACTCTTGAAGCCACAAAGACAATGTCTCAGGTCAGCTTATCATCATTATGTATGTGACCAATAAATAATGATTGTAAGATTTTCTAAGATTTTCAGAAAAGTAGGTGTCGGCTTTTAGTTTTTCCGTCGTTTATTCGGATCTCTTATCAAAGCTATACAAGTTATGGTAATCAATTCCGAATAGTTTGGCCACACAAGCTAAAAAGCTTGTAACAGACGAGATAGGGTGATTTTTTAAGGCAGTGGTTCTCAAACTGTGGTACGCGTACCCCTTGGGGGTACGCAGAAATTTTTATGGGGTTCGCGACCGGTTAACAAAAAAATAAAACAACCCTGTAACTCTAGGACTGGCAATTTTATTTAAATTTTAGCTATAGTTTATTTAGTAGTGGTAACTGGGAAGGGATACCTAAAATGTTTTGTGGGTAAAACGGAGTACAGTTTCTAAATAAGTTTGAGAATTACTGCTTTAAGGTATCAACGACCCTTAAACATTTATGTTGTATAGCACGTTTTAATACGTTTAAAAAGATCTGCTTTTATTTTGCATTCCATCCTAACTCTGATTGATCGAAACTCAAGTACGAGCCAATAGTGTGTTTTTTCAGGGATTTGTGGGAAGACATACTATCTAAACATAAAAAAAATTATTCGTATTTCGTTTTAGTTCCTGCTCTAAGGTGTAATGTACTTTTAAATTAGTACAACTTAGTACACAGTTGTTAGCATATGCTATTACGCTTTATTCTTCCCACAAAAGAAGCATTCAACTTGACTTATCTGTGATCTGTTAAAAAGAAAAAAAGTATAATTCTTGTTGTTCGAACGCGTATCTGCGTCAATTATTGTTTCTTGGAAAAAATACGGTTAAATTTATAGGAAATCCACTGATACTAAATGGAAGAAACCAACTGTTGGTTTCTAATAAAATGAAGTCAAGCTTAGAATAGAAACCAAGCTTGACGATGGTCTTCATTATTGAAAAGTGCTCCAGCCCCCCAGGAAACTCCCCCCCCTTGTCCCCCCCAAACGACGCCACTGGTGATGACCCCAATCTTGCCTTTGTTGTTTATTGAGACGTACTACAGATTGTCCGTCGCTTCCCTACGCAACAAATGAGATTTAGTTCTAAAGTGGTGGCCTCTCTGGGTCAAACGGTGGTCCTCAGACCTTCTGGAGTCACTATGTCTAGGACATTGCCCTTACACGCGAGAGATGGTTTTTCGTCTCTGCTTCTTCGTGTCTAAAATAAAAGGGGCTTACATCCCATCATTTTAATATTATAGTACACAGAAAATGTTCTTTTTTTTCTGAAAACAGTCTGGTGTTGGTATGGAAAAACTTGTAAAATCAGCAAATAATTAGGGTTCACTTCGGTATACCAGTATATGGTTATGTGCGATAGCCTTTGCGGTAGAAGAAGTACTGAAATTGTGTTTGTCATAATCGTACCTCCCTCTCATACCTCCTGTGAAATAAATGCACCTCAAATAGCGGGACCACTGAACAAGACGCTAATGCCCCTTTTTCTGGTGGGGGATTTGCAACACAATCTTTCTCTTAAGCCCCTTTTCGTACTCCCTGACTACGTCTGTTGAAGGTAGTGTGCCAAAAAATGGGGACTGACGTAGTGGATTCTTTAAAATTTTCGAAAATTAACACAGTTTTTTAACAACCAGCACATAGTTGATTTTATTCGTCATTTATTTGTAATGACGAATAAAATCCTGATCTGCTGCCAAGATTCTTGAAAATGATGAGGAAAACCAGCAATATGACACCCAACGACAAAGAAGAACTGAAAAGACTGCTTAGTAATTCAACCTATCTCGCAAGGCTTTTGGCAGTTGTGACTAGGCAAATAAAATCTCATTTTGTTGTTTTCTAGTCTTCTTTTTGTTTTGTATTGTCGTCTCTTATTTTTACTCATTTTATTGCTCCTGCTGCGGATCTTCAAAGATAGAGACAAAATATTCAGCGCTTTTATTGCTCCTGAAGCCGACCTCCAGAGATAAAGACGAAATATTCAGCCCTCTTATTGCTCCTGAAGAAGACCTTCAGAGATAAAGACAAAATATTCGGCATTTTTATTGCTCCTTAAGAAGACCTTCAGAGATAAAGACAAAATATTCAGCGTTTTTATTGCTCCCGATGAAGACCTTCAGTAATAGAGACAAAAAAATTCAGCGCTTTTATTGCTTCTAAAGAAGACTTAAAGAGATAGAGATAAAATTTCCTTGTTATAGAGTATATTATTATTAGAGTATAGTATAGTATCTTATTATAGAGTATAAGTATATTGTTATAGAGTATATTATAGAGTATTCTTTTTTTTATAGAATAATCTATAGAGATAAGTGCTTTTATTGTTCCTGAAGAAGACCTTCCGAGATAAAGACATAATATTCAGCGCTTTTATTGCTCCTTAAGAAGACCTTCAGAGATAAAGACAAATTATTCTGCGCTATTATTGCTCCTGAAGAAGACCTTCAGAGATAAAGCCAAGATACGCAGCAGTTTTATTGTTCCTGAAGGAGACCTTTAGAGATAAAGACAAAATTCTCAGCGCTTTTATTGCTGCTGAAGAAGACCTTCAGTTATAAAGACAAAATATTTAGCGCTTCTATAGTTCCTGAAGAACACCTTTCAGAGGCAACGCTGTAGCGTTGCCTATAGACCCTATAGTAAAGGCCATACGGATCCAATGTTTTATTATTTTTTTTTTTTTCCCAGAGGTTCTTTGCATGGAAGGGGTCGTCGTAGAAGCTTCAAAGGGGGCTCACTCGATTGGAAATTGGGAGTTCTAGTGTCCTTTTTAAGTGTCGAAAAGGAATGCAGTGCAACTAGCCCCCCCACGCCCATCATTCCCCCAAACACATCCAATCAAAATTTTGAGATAGCCATTTTGTTCGGCGTAATTGATTTTCAGATAGAAAATATTTTTTTGAGGAGGATACTCCCCCACAACCCTCAGGGCAAGGGTTTTAAGTTATGCCCTGGGGGCATATAATGTTTTTATAGAAGGCGTTGTCGTAGAAACTACAAAACATGCTCATTCGATTGGAAATTAAAGAGCTAGTGCCCTTTTTAATAGTCGAAAGTGATTGGAATGTAACTAGCCCTCTTCCCCCCCACGCCCATCATTTCCACAAACACACCCCATCAAAATTTTCAGATAGCCATTTTCTTCAGCGTAGTTGATTTCCAGATAGAAATTATGTTTTTGAGGTGGACACTCCCCCACAACCCTCAGGGCAAGGGTTTTAAGTTATGCCATGGGGGCATATAAAGTTTTTATAGAAGGCGTTGTCGTAGAAACTTAAAAACCGGCTCATTTGATTGGAAATTCAAAGGGTTAGTGCCCTTTTTAATAGTCTAAAGTGATTTGAGGGTAACTAGCCCCCCCCACGCTCATCATTTCCCCAAACACATCCAATCAAAATTTTGAGTTAGCCATTTTGTGCAGCGTAGTTGATTTCCAGATAGAAAATATGTTTTTGAGGAGGACAATCCCCCAGAACCTTCAGAGCAAGGGTTTTAAGATATGCCCTGGGGGCATATAACGTTTTTATAGAAGGTGTTGTCGTAGAAACTTCAAAAAAAGCTCATTCGATTGGAAATTCAAAGGGATAGTGCCCTTTTTAATTGTCAAAAGTGATTGGAGGGCAACTAGCCCCCCCCCCCCCTCCCACGCCCATCATTCCCCCAAACACATCCAATCAAAGTTTTGATATAGCCATTTTGTTCAGCGTTGTAGATTTTCACATAGAAATCATGTTTTTGAGGAGGAAAATCCCCCACAACCATCAGGGCAAGGGTTTTAAGTTATGCCATGGGGGCATATAAGGTTTCTATAGAAGGCGTTGTCACAGAAACTTCAAAAAAGGCTCATTCGATTAGAAAATCAAAGGGATAGTGCCCTTTTTAATAGTCAAAAGTGACTGGAGGGCAACTAGCCCCCCCCCCCCACTACGCCCATCATTCCCCCAAACACATCCAATCAAAATTTTTAGATAGCCACTTTCGTTCAGCGTAGTTGATTTCCAGATGGAAAATATATTTTTGAGGAGGACACTCCCCCACAACCCTCAGGGCAAGAGTTTTAAGTTATGCCCTGGGGGCATATAAGGTTTTTATAGAAGGGGTTGTCGTAGAAACTTCAAAAAAGGCACATACAATTGTAAATTATATGGGATAGTTCTCTTTTTTATTTTCTAATTTGATTGTTGGGCAACTAGCCCCCCCCCCCACGCCCATCTTTCCTCCAAAAACATCCAATCAAAATTTTGAGATAGCCATTTTGTTCAGCCTAGTAGATTTTCAGATAGAAAACATGTTTTTGAGAAAGGAAAATCCCCCACAACCCTCAGGGCAAGGGTTTTAAGTTATGCCCTGGGGGCATATAAGGTTTTTATAGAAGGCTTTGTCGTAGAAACTTCAGAAAAGAATCATTCGATTGGAAATTCAAAGGGATAGTGCCCTTTTTAATAGTCGAAAGTGATTAGAGGGCTACTAACCCCCCCTACGCCCCTCATTCCCCCTCACACATAACATCAAAATTTTGAGAGATCTATTTTTGTTCATCGTATTTTATGTTCAGATTGAAAATATTTTTTTGTGGATGAAACTGCCCTACAACCCTCAGGTCAAGTGTTCTAAGTTATGACCTGGGGTCATAAAAGGCTTTTATAGAAGGGTTTGTCGTAGAAACTTCAAAACAGGCACATTCAATTGGAAATTCAAAGGGCTAGTGCCCTTTTTAATAGTCGAAGTGATTGCCCTTTTTAATAGTCAAAAGTGATTGAAGGGCAACTCCGCCCCCCCCCCCCCCACGACCATCATTCCCCCAAACACATCCACTAAAAATTTTAAGATAGCCATTTTTTCAGCCGATTTGATTTCCATAGAGAAAATATGTTTTTAAGGAGGACAATCCCCCACAACCCTCAGGGCAAGGGTTTTAAGTTATGCCCTGGGGGTATATAAGGTTTTTATAGAAGGCGGTGTCGTAGAAACTTCCATTTGTACTAGTCGAAAGTGATTTGAGGGCAATTAACCCCCCTCGCACGCCCACCTTTTCCCCAAACACATCCAGTCACTATTTTGAGACAGTCGTTTTATTAAACGTAGTTTTAAGTTCTGTAAATTAGCTCTTTGAGGATGACAACTCCCCCACATCCCTCAGGGCAAGGGTTAGTATTAAGGGTTCTCCGAATTCTTCATATTATTTCTTATGGAAGGGATGCTCGTATAAACTTTAGAGAGGGCTCATTTGATTGAAAATTGAAAGTTCTTGTTCACTTTTTAAGAGTCAAAAGAGATTGAAGGGCAACTAGGCCCTCTCCCTCCTCCACGACCTAAATGCATCAGATAAGATGCATTTATATGTCTAAGGGCATATAAGGTTTTTTATAGAAGGCGGTGTCGTAGAAACTTCAAAAAAGGCTCATTCGATTGGAAATTCCGAGGGCTTCTGCCCTTTTTAAGAGATAACAGTGATTTGATGGTTACTAATCCCCTTCTCACGCTCACCTTTTCCCCACAATCGTCCGTTCGCAATTTTAAGACAGTTAAATTATTAAACATAAGTTGTGGAAATCAGGTCTTTAAGGATCACAACTCCGCCAAAGCCCGTAGGGAACGGGTTATAATTTAAAGGTTCTCCGAATTCTTCATATTATTTCTTATGGAAGGGATGCTCGTATAAACTTTAGAGAGGGCTCATTTGATTGAAAATTGAAAGTTCTTGTTCACTTTTTAAGAGTCAAAAGAGATTGATGGGAAAATAGCCCCTCTCCCTCCTCCACGCCTTAAATGCATCAGATAAAAATTTTGAGATAGACATTTTTTTTAAATAGTTCAAAGTTCTGATACCAAAAAACTCCGGTATCGACACAGCCCACCAGGGCCCAGGGGTAGACGTGGTAAGTTATGCCCTGGGGCATAACTTATTAAGGGGGGTTTATAACTTATGGGAAGGGGTTCTGTATGGGAAGAACACATAGGAAATCTATTATAATTATGCAATTATAAGGTTAAAATACATACTCTGTGATAGATGCAAAATTGCTTTGGCACCCAAATTCCTATTAGGGTCAATTCCAAAAAGTCGGGATCTCTTTTTGCCAGCAAGTGAAATGGTCTGAACCCTCGCATGAGAGCTATTTTTTCCACCTAATTACAGGCGCCAGTTATTGTCTACAAATTATGCCAGTTTTCTAGTTTTCATATATAAGATCATTATCAGAGCGGTTTTTGAATTGGCTTTGAAAAAAGCCTCATTTGGAATAAATAACAATTTTTAAGTCCATTTTTTAAAGACTGGAGTCCTCGGCAAGTAAAGCACCCCCCCCCCCAATGCCATAAAAACTTGAAACTTTTAGCAATAAAATAACGAAAAAAATTTAATTGAAAAAAAACTTTCCGAAAAATAAGTTTTTCAAAGAAAAGTAAAGGCCATTTTAAACTCAAAATTTCATTTCAGTTCAAAATTTTACTGTAATTTTAATATTCATTTTCAATATTAAGTACAAAAGAAAACATTTGTAATATAATTCGTTTTCAGTAAAGCACCAATGACGCAGTAGGTTTTCGGCTTCTGCAGTGAGACGATACCCAAACTCTTGATTGTAGTTGTTTTTATTCGATTCAAACTGGATTTGCATATTCAATTTAAGGTTCACTCGTTTTAAGATTTATTTATTCATTTACATTAATATATATATTGTATGTTTGTTCGCGTTGATTGTTTATTTAATTTCTGTTCGTTTTAAGTTTCATTTATACTTTAATAGCAAAATATTTGTTTTCGTTTTAAGCTTGATTTTCATATTCAATCTAAGCATTACTCGCTTTAAGATCTATTTATTCATTTATATTATTACTTGTTGTATGTTTTTTTTCTATGATTGTTTATTTAATTTCTGTTCGTTTTGGGTTTCATTTATTCTTTAATAGTAATTTCTGGTCGTTTTGAGTTTTAACTTAAGCAGGTATTTGTATCTCCTGAGCTTAAGTTTAAAATTGCCTTTAATTTTCTTTTAAAAACTTATTTTTCAGAAAAGTTTTTTTAATTAATAGAGATAACGACAAAATATTCAGCCCTCTTATTGCTCCTTAAGAAGACCTTCAGAGGTCAAAATATTCAGCCCTCTTATTGCTCCTGAAGAAGACCTTCAGAGATAAAGACAAGATATTCAGCGTCAATTTTTTCGATTTCACTTTTAGGGGATGGAATGGGAGGGTTATAGCCCCTAAAATTATTCTTTAGCAAGTTTAGAATTTATATCTGTAACAACGTTTATACCATGCTTTGTATTTATGTCTTAATTCTATACAAATTGACAAAGACAATATGAATGTGAAGCTTAAAAACACGAATTCAGTAGCAGTTGTTACATACTGTCATTAATTTTCAGGAAAGACATTTCTGATTACAATGAATTTTCTGAATATTCAGCAAATTCTGACAAAATATTCAGCGTTCAGTAATAAAGACCAAATATTCAGCGCTTCTGTTGTTCCTGAAGAACACTTTCATAGATAAAGACAAAATATTCAGCGTTTTTATTGCTGCTGAAGAAGACCCTCAGAGATAAAGGCGAAATATTCAGTGCTTTTAATGCTCCTGAAGAAGATCTTCAGAGATAAAGACAAAATATTCAGTGCTTTTATTACTCCTTAAGAAGAACTTCAGTGATAAAGACAAAATTTTCAGCGCTTTTATTGCTCCTGAAGAAGACCTTCAGGAGCTACGTTCCAAGACGATTGCCTATTAAATTTTGAATGTTGATTGAGCTCGTTTTTGCTTAAATTTATTGTAATTTTGAAGAACCATCAGGGCTCACCATTTTTATCATGTTGTTTTCAAAACCAGCTAATATTTTGAATTGTTTACTTTACATTTTAGGGGAAAATTCTCGATGTTGGACCTAAGAAAATTGAAGCCTCTGACCAAGATTTGGGAATTAAAGCCCCCTTACGCTATTCCATCCAAAATGGTAAGTCTGTTTTGTTTGATTATGTAAATCAAACACGTTTGATTATGTAAATAGAAAACTTAAACAGGAATATAATATATTCCTAGTTTTTTTCCAGTGATCCTCAACTCTCATCGTGGGATAAGGGTGTAGTCAAGAGCAGGCGAGGTAGAACTGCCGTCCTCGGACAACACACTCCTTCCCTAGAAAAATTGTAAAGAACTATTAGTTAAATTGATATTTCTTCTGGAAAGCAGGAGTATTTTCTTATGTTTATCTTTTTAAATCTAGGGTAGAAATCTGCAATAATGACTTTCCGCTATCTAAGAAAATTGTGATACAGTGCAAACATTCTGGTATTAATCTATAGCCCGGGCTAGGTATTAACCTATAGCCCAGGCTTAGTTCAGGGTTGCAAGCAACGTTTGCAGTGCTTCATTTACAAGGTCAGTGTGAAAACCAGCCAGCTTGGTCTTAAAATAAATGCAGGAAAGACAAAAACTATGGCAACATCCAATTCCCCCCTACATATCACATGTGCTGGTGAGGAAATTGAACAAGTTATTGAGTTGAATTATTTGGGCAGCATTATAGAGAATACTGGATCTACCAAAAAAGAAGTCATAACTAGAATAGATTAAGCTAACGCAGCCTTCAATCAACTGAAAAGAACCTGGAAATCCAGGAATTATTCAAATCGCCGGAAGCTGCGCTTACTCAATAGTAACGTTTTACCAGTCCTCCTGATTGCCGCTGAGACTTGGCACTTAAATATTCAACAAGAAAAGAAGATTCTTGCTTTTGAGAACAATTGCTTAAGGAGGATTCTGAATATACATTGGTCGGAAAGGGTCTCAAACGATACCATTCGGAGAATCACCAATCAACCACTAATAACCGACATCATCAGATCCCGTAGATGGAGGTATCTCGGATACGTTTTAAGAATGTAAAACCATCGAATCCCGAAGTCTACACTTGAATGGCAGCCAGTTGGAAGTCGGAGGCGAGGAAGACCTCGAAACACATTGAGGCGAACCTACAACAGTGACATATGCCGCCCAAATGCTTCTCTCCAACCAGATTGGAAAGATGTATACGCAGCGTCTCATCTCAAACCCGATTGGCGAACATTTCACTGATGCCTTAAGCGCCCCCTGGCGGTGCAGTAGGATCTAAGGTCTAAGGCAAGACCAGGAGCAGGGATTGGTGCTAGGTGCTAGGTGGTAGGGTGCAGAGATTTATGCCGCAGGGTGGGGCTTGGCGAGGCTTCAAACCTGTGAGACTAGAAACATTCTATTAAAATAGACAGTGCCGTAATTGGGGTTAGGAGTGCTCAATACAATTCAAGTCATTGTCCCTTCCCCACCTAGTAAAAAGTATTCAGTCTAATACATATATCTAATATTTTAGCATTTAATTTTCTTAACATTCTAATTAAAGAAATAAATTATAGAAATGAGAAACGAAGAATGTTCTATCAAAAGTAGGAAAATTGAAGTAAACATGTCTCGAATAAAAAAACATAAAAAAACAAAAAAAAAACAAAAAAAACAGACGACTTGAACATCAGAAGTTAGAAAATTCGCATCAATTTAATCCTTTTTCATTTCTCTTGGCTTAATTCGATGGGCCGCGAAAAATGCGCGGACTAATATCACTTTCTCTAATTATAAACTGAACCAATTAATTGTGTGGTTGAATTAATTAATTAAATAATCTATCAACTGAATTATTTAATTGATCTGACCAAAATCGGACGCTATGTAAAGAAAGTTATATATTGTGTTTGGATTTCAAGGAGCATAAGTCAAACCGTTTACAAGCGAAATGAGCCCCGCCACATTTTTTTATTTCTTATTTTAGATATTATCATTTATTTTTGATTTATATCAGGTAATTTTATATTTTATCATCTAAGTAGAAAACAGAAGAGTCGCAAAGAAGAGAGAAACGAGGCTAATAACAGCCAGTGAATAAAAATGAAGAGGACTATGCAAATATTTTGGTCAAGACCTCCATTTGACCGTCTTCAGGGCAAAGAATGATAAAATAAATAAAATATTACAGTTAAAATCCAAAGGATTATATAAAAACCAAACCTTAAAACAAATACTCAAACAAAAATAAGGAAGACCCTTTCCAAGCAACGGAAAAAGGTTAACTGAATAAAAAATACAATACTGAATAGCATCTTAAAACTTTCATTTATATGAAATATTCTATTAGATTGCAAACATTCTATTAGATCCTATTAGGTTGCAAAATATAAATTTGTGGATGGAAATAAAAACGATCGGAATTAATAACTTTATTATAAATGGGGCTTAGATAGGTTTCTCCAGTATCTCTATTGAGGGTGACCTTTTGGTAAAAGTTCGAATCATCAAAGTACTTTCTCAAATCTAAAGTACTAAGGGCATAGAAATAAAAATATTAAACCCCCTCTGGACCCACCTTAGGTCTATTCATATCTGAAAACTGCGATTTCCTAAGATTTTTCTCTTTGTTGTTTCAAAATCATGAAGTTTTTAGGGCAGTACCATATTTTCGTCAGTGTTGCCACGTTGTACCGTGAAAATAAATAAGCAAAAGTAGCAAGATATTGAAATATGACTTGGAGAAAGGGTAAAGCTAAATCAAAAGGCGCAAGTGCATCCAGGTTGTCAAAATACCATATCTAACATATCCTTGGAACAGAAGTGGACCATTGAAATGGAAATACTAATTTTTAGTGTACTTTTTTTAAGATTCGAAATTTATTGGAGGGCAGGTCGCCCCCATGCCCTATTTTTCATACGTATACATACGTATACGCTTTTCATACGTAAAATTTCAAACATTAGCAATCCGTTGATTCCTAAAGACATCTACCCCTTCAAAGGAAAGCTTTGGTATTTTAACGCCTTTTGGTACCATAGGTTTCAAGCTTATTAATTTTTAATTAATTTAATTAAATTAAAAATTTAATTAAAATAAATTAATTAAATAAATATTTAATTAAAGGTGGCACCTGCTACTGGCAAAAATTGCATAACTGCATATGAATTCATTAGAATTGAATCCTTAATTAATTAAGATTAATCGAATTTGTAATTAAATTTATTTAAATAAATATTTAATATTTTAATTAATAATTAATTAATTAAATTAACTTAATTAAATTAATTACATTAAATTAAAAATAAATAAATTAAATAAATATTTAATTCGAATATCTAATTTTTTCCATATATGAGTTGTTCCATGTGTAAGTTTCTGCTCAAGTAGTTAGGACAATCAGATTCCATGTTTACTGCCCTTGGTACTTTAGCACATAAACTTTTCAATTAAATTTGTTTTCAATAATAACTAATACCTTAGAACGCCTAGATTGTCAAATAAAAATCCATTTAAATACTAAAATGACTAACTTGACTAATGACTAAAATGACTAAAATGACTAACGTGCTCAAATGTTCTGAGACAAAATTTCCAAACAACCAGCAAATACTAATATATTTGTTTCTTCTATCCTAACCGAAAACAGTTTCGGAATAAGTGAAGCTGAAATGGTGAAGTTGGGTAATGAAAAGATCGATCGATTGGACAGCTTCACTTACATAGGTAGTATTATTAGTAAAGCGATATTATTAGTATTATTATATTATTATGTATTATTATAACATTATCGTGGGTACAATGAAGATGTTAAAAGTAGAATAATCAAGGCTCAATGTGTTTTTACAGAGTTCAAAAATTTTTGGAAGAACAGGAAGATAAGTCTGCGAACCAAGATTAGAATATTGGAAGCTACAGTGATGACAGTGGTCAAATATGGCTCTAAAGCATGGACGCTCTGAAAAACGGAGGAAGATTTGCTTGATGTTTTCCAGATAAATTGCCTACAGATTGTTTTAGGTACCCGACCGACTGACCGTATTTCAAACAGGAGGCTGTACGAAAAGTGTGGTGCAATCCCACTTTCTTGGGCTATAACGAGAGAAAGGTTGAGATGGCTAGGGCACGTTCTGCGGATGAAGGATGACAGTTTGCCAAAGATTGTCCTTTTCGGCCAACTGTCTAGGGCTAAACGAAAAGCAGGTCGTCCGCGGTTGGGGTGGGAGGCTGTCGTGAGGAAAGATATAAGCAAAATGGGAACTTCCTGGGAACTTCCGATGCTGGGCCCTTTTGGCAGTGTTTTTTTATTAGCTTGTTACTAAATTCTTTCTAAATTTTAGCAACAAATGGCTGTAGATACTTACGACACTAATTCTTTCCCATTATAAATGAACTATTTCGTAAGAATGATTTGAAGTCGAACTGATTGCAAGGCTTCTGTGAAGCCTGGGCCCAAAATATTTTTGACATTTATGCCGATGCTGTAGATTTTTGACATTTATGTAGATTTTTGACATTCATGTCACCTAGCAAAAGAAGCAAAGGCAAAGCTCTCCTTACAATATGCATATTTAACATTTATTGTTATGACTAGCAGGTATGGAAAAAGTTCCAAAGCTGCCAGTAGCAGAATTTGGCAGAATTCCAAAAGCTGCAAAATCTGCCAACAATTTTCAAAATCTGCTAACAAATTTCACTAGTTCATGAAAACTGCCAAGTAATATTGCTAATATGCTACCCCACTTTTCCACTAGTTTCAAAACAGGAGCTTTTTAGAACATATCTCTAATGTTTCACTTCTATTTCACTTATGACCTTTATAGGTCATAAACCTTTGTAGTTGTCATAAGGAGCTTCTTGGAGAATATTTTTTTACCTCTTGCTTCTTTTTCAGTATATTTGACCTTTATGGTCATGACTAATTTTAGAATACGAGATTCTTGAGGCATGTTTCTGACACCCTGCTTCTTTTCAGTTTATAAATTTATTGCTTATAGTTTGAAAAAAGGAATTTCATATTTTCGACGTCCTGCTTTTTAATCACTCTACAACCGTTATTATTATGACTAGTCTCAAAAACGAAGTATCTTAGAGTATATATTTGACGCCTTGCTTCTTTTTCAGTATATGACATTTATTGACATGACTAGTTTTCATTGAAAAGCTTCTTAGAGTATATTGTTGACGTCTTGCTTCTTTCTTGGTGTATTTTACCTTTATTGTTATGACTAGTTTCAAAGACATGCTTCACGGATTATATTTACGAAGTCCTGCTTCTATTTCAGTATCTTTGGTCTTCATCATTATGACCTGATTTCAAAAGGGGAGCTCTTTGGAGACTGCCTTTTCTATATTTTTAGTACTTTGTTCGACCTTTCAAAATAAAATGATTTATATTTCTTAGTTATAATCTTCTCACCTCCCGCCCCTCTTAAACTTCTGCCGTTTCCAGCTATAGAAACAAATAATTTTTAATTAAATTTCTATAGACGGCGTTAAGTGAAAACTCCCCCAAATCCCTATTTAAAGAAGTATTACTATTTATTTTGATTCTAATTTCAATTGCCTATCGATCATAACTAAAGCTTTAAATTCTAATAGTACAAATATTTCTTTTGATTCTACTTTAATTAGTCATATCTTTGATAATCCTAGCCATAAAATGCTTTTTGAAGAAACTTCCCTTATTAGCAATGATCTAAGCGTAAAACAGGTTGTTCGAGAGGCAATTTAAATTAGAACCAAAATAAATAGTAATACTTCTTTAAATAGGGATTTGGGGGAATATTCACTTAACGCCATCTACACAAATTTAATTTTTCTACATCTACATTTCTTCATTTAATTTTTCTTCATATGATTTGTTGAGGACGGATCTTGGATATAGGGTCGAAATATTCATTTAAAGTTGCGTTCCACTGTCTTATATAAAAAAAAAATAAAAAATTTCCTTATTGTTCTACTTGTTGTTTATGGGTACCATTTAGGATGAGCTTGGATCATCCTTATGTAAATATCTTCATTAAAAATTCTTGATAAGTACCATACCCCCGAAACATCTCTTTCTACATTCAAGTCTCCCGTATTTACCACTTATTTTCTATTACATTTTCCAGCACCATTTGAAGTCCTTTTCTGAAACCTTGACTTTCTGTGGAAAACCAAGCATATGATTTAGCGCTGAGGCCCAGAGAGATCAGTTACCTATAAAGTCATATTAAAAATTGGTTTTCATAGTAAATGTCATAGTAAAAATTGGTCACTTTTGTGACATATGTTTGTAATCCAATCTTTACGTTTCCGAAACTGCGTCAAAAAGAAATGTTCGACTAATCCGATTTTAGAATCGACTTGAATAGCCACGCCTTCTAAAATCCGATTGGGGTTTTCAATGCAAATTTTAAGCCAGGTAAAGAATTGAACGGTTTTCAAATGACATGATTTTTTGGTAATTGATCGCTCTAGTTCTCCGTAATTTATACCTTTAGCGCCCAGCATGCAGTAAGATGTGGATGTACCTTGTAAATAAGAAGAGTAGTCTTATGTAAGAAATATTTGTCATCAGTGGCGTCAATTTGGTGATAGGGGCACTTGTCCCCATATCTCCCCGTCCCCGCTCTAGATTTAGTAAAATACCTTTTTTGGGGGTATTTTCGTTGAAGATACCTTTTTTGATATTTTTATTGAAAAAATATTGTCCCAACTTAGATTTATATTTTACCCCCTCCCTCTATAAATTCTCGCGAATTGATGTGACTGTTAGTCACTAAAGAGTTTCTTTAAAACCCGATTTTCATTTTTAATTATTTTGATTATTTTATGGTCAAAATTAAAAAAAAAAAATTTTGGCTGGGTACGTTTTCATGCCCTTTGTTAGTCTTTTCTACAATATAAGTTTTTATTATTGGTACTTCTTTTTTTTGTACTACTTTTTTTGGTACTACTTTTTTTGTACTACTTTTTTTTATCAGAAAAGGTTCCGGTACTTTTCCAGCCTTTCCAGTTTTCGAGCTGATCAAAATTAACATTTACCTTTCCAGCTGATCAAAATCAACATTTTATGTCCATCTAATGTTTTCTTTTCTCTTAGATGAGGGTTTGGACAGATATTTCGGTATCAATTCTACAACAAAAGACATCTACATCATGCATCGAATACCTGAATTCGAATTTGTGAAGCCAACTACGTTTGTTATTAAGGTAAATATCACATTTTTAAACATTACCATGCACAAACTATGAATTATAAAACAGGATACGGGGAAATAACAGACTTATTGATTTGTGGCAGATTATAGATGGCAGTTATGTTTTCGAGCTTCTTGTGCTATTTCTTCCATGGCAACAGCAAAATTTTCCTAAAGGCTCGTTCACAGATCAGGTTTTAGTATTGCCGATATTCTAGCGCTAATTTGAGCCAATTACTATTTTTCGTAGAACTTTTCAAAAAATCAGAAGATTCTACGAAGAATCTGATTAGCTTAAATTAGGGTAAGCTAAAGTAAATTAGCGTAAGCTTGGTATTAGTAAATCTTATGGCGAATTGTCCTTTAGGCCTTAGAAGCTGGCAAAACCGGTTATTTAGGCTTGCATCTCTACTATCACCATTGATTGTCAACATTTTTGTGGGATGAGCGATTGATGTTTACCGACTCACGGTATGCAACTCTGCTTCTATAGCATCCGGTATCTATTCGGGTATTGAATCTATGGGTCCATTGAGGTAGAATCGTGCAAAAAATGACCAAAAGTTATAATATTGGAACCGTGGGTAATATTATAGGTTTTTAAACTCCCCAAAAATTATTTGAAAAAAAATGTTGAAAAGCAAAGGTTATGATTTTTATGTTCGAAATCAAAGATAAGTTGCAATTCATTTGAATTTTTCTCTTAGTTCTCGAATGTCAAAGCTGCAATAAGTTTTGAATTTGATTTTTTTTTTTTTTTGTGTAAAATTTAGACGAAATATCGTTCTTTTTAAATTTGGCCACTGCCTCGAAATTTTCGGTACCTGAAATAAATTCCTACGCGGATGTCTGTGTAAAAAAAGGATTTTCATGGGATAATTAAGGCCCGTTTTTTAGCACTTTTTTTTAAGATCTTGCATCTTTCTGCAAAGATTATCGTTTTTTAACTCATCTTTGTTCTAAGATCTTAGAGCTCACTGATGTTAGCAAAAAGCGTGAAAGACGCCATCTTTCTGCCATATAGAACAATGATGAGAGAACTTTGATGATATACTCATCATTGTTCTCAGACCGCTGATCAGAGCAGATTGATGAAAGACGTTTGCATGAAAACGACAAAAGGTCTTAGTTCTTAGTTCAAAGATTTCACTTTTAAGCGTTTTCTGACAAAAGATGTAAGATCTTAGCACATTGAAGAGTGGAAAAACGGCCCTTTAGTTTCCGTTGGTCATCAATTTTTGCTATTACCTACAAGAGTATAGGAATGTTTTCCGAAGCCCTTTATTTGGGAAAAGGGGTTCAGTATTTGGGAAAAGGGGTTCTAAATAGGAAGTTCCATAATTGTTACTAGCCAGTGTTTAGCAGTAAAGACCTTCTGCTTTGATTGATTTAGCCTATTTTGCAATAACAATGATATGATCCTATATGAGCATAATATGCACATATAGGATGTTTTTGGGATGATTTTGAAGCCCCTTATTTTGGGGAAAATGGTGCAGTTTTGAAGATGTTTTAATAAAGGGTCTAAAGGATTGTGCCTCTTATATGTTTAAGTAAGTTTCGAAATATTACCAACCTGTGTTCAGTAGTAAGTTATATTGTGCTTTGATTAATTAAATTTTTTTTTTGTTAATTAAAAAAATTAAATTAAGCCCCCAAACGTATTTAGTATTTAGCCCCCAAACGCAATGATCTGGTCCTATTTCCCTTCAGTTATCTGCCCTGAAGTCTCGTTTTCTGTGGTTGCTCTGGCATCTCTTGCGCCCGAGGCAAGATATTGATTAGCCCCCCCCCCCCCTGTCTCCTAAAAATTTTCACAAAATTTGTATTTATTAACTAAATTTGAATACAAAATATCACAAACACATTTAAATTAATTAAATTCAGTCTACTTACTTATATTTTCAAGGAATGGTAACGAAGATATGCGAAAAATAAAATTGTGGATTCAATTTGCTTATGCTTACTGCCAACTGCGCTCTCTTCTTTAGTTTAATAAAAGTACAATTTCCAAATTTAAAATTTGTTATAACCGTTGGATTATTTATTTAAGATTTTGCACTCCTAAAATTTCTGCACTCGGGGCAAGTGCCCCCTTTGCCCCCCCCCCCAAACAAAAAGAAACCTCTGCTTTTTTTATACTTTTAAATATTCGTTTCTTTTTACTTTTAAGTATAACTACTACTAACAACTCATCGCAGCATCAAGCCGCCTGAGGCCAACACAGCTACGCACGCTCCTCCTCCACCCCAATCGATTCAAAGCCTCCCTTTTTACACCCGCCCACGAAGTTCCCATTTCCTTTAAATCTTTCTTTATGACGTCCTCCCACCCCAGACGGGGACGGCCTGCTTTCGGTTTAGCCCTAGATGGTTGGCCGAAAAGAACAATCTTCGGCAATCTGTCATCCGCACAACATGCCCCAACCACCTCAACCTTTCTTTCATTATAGCCCTAGAGAGCGGTATTGAACCACATTTTTCATATAGCCTATTGTTTGAAATACGGTCAGTAAGCCGGGTACCCAGAACAATCTTTAAGCAATTTCTCTGGAAAACATCTAGCAAATCTTCATCCGCTTTTCGGAGCGTCCATGCATATGAATATAAAATATAACTTTACGACTATTTATAAAGCGTGGAGATACAAAAGCTTACAACCTTACAACCCACGAAACTTGTATTAAGATCATTTATTTCGATTGTGACTTTTATCTATCGTATTTTTCCGTTGACTGAACAATGTTCAAATGGGAAAGCTCTCAGGATTTTTGACTATTTTTTTAGGCAATGCAAATCGACAACCCTGACAGATATGCATTAGCACCCCTAACAATAAGTCGGGGCCCGAACTTCAATGCTCCTGTACAATTCACTCAAAGAAGTCATTCAGTTAGTGTACTAGAGAATACATCGAAGAACACCACATTACTTGTCCTATCAACCAATAGACCAGGAGACAGGGTGAGAATTTTTTATGTATATTGTAAAAACTAAATTAAAAAAAAGTTGAAATAAAAACCAAAGTCTAAAATTTGAAAAAAAATGGATGGGGAGAAGGATTACACCTTAAAATAAATAGCATTTGCCACGTTTTAGAAAAAAGGCTCTCCTTCTTTCTCTCCTCGCACCTCAACATGTGGGCTAGGATATCACCTAATACTACTACTACTAACAACTCACTGCAGGGCCAAGCTGCCTGAGGCCAAAACAGTTACACACGCTCCGCCTTTATCCCAATCTATTCAAAGCCTCCATCGTTACACCCTCCCCGGAAGTTCCCATCTCTCTTAAATCATTCCTTAGGACATCCTCCCACCCGACCGGGGACGACCTTCGTAAAGATTCTCCCGAGCCACTGATGGCACATAGGGCGTCGAATTGGCGTTGTTATTGATTTTCTTACTGGGACAGGTAATACGCCTGTCACCCAACCTTGCGGCAACAGGGATCAAACCCCTGTCCCCTTATTCCTAAGTAGAGTTGTAATCCACTGTACTACCACATAGTTTCACTGAAATTATTTATATTAATATTCTTATTCGTTTATAATATCTCTATACCTTTTTTGAACAAAGCGCCTGAACCTGTATAGGCTGGTGGCATCTCTCTGGTAATCTACTACTACCACTACTAACAGCTCACTGCAGACCAAGCCGCCTGATTCCAACACAGCTACGCACAGTTCTCCTCCATCCCAATCTATTCAAAGCTTCTTTCTTTACACCCTCTTTGGAAGTTTCCATTTTCCTTAAATCTTTCTTTACATCCTCCCCTCGCAACCGCAGAAGACCTGCTTTCCGTTTAGCCCTAGACGATTGGTGGAAAAGGACAATCTTGGGCAATCTGTCATCCTTCATCGGCACATCGTGCCCTAGCCATCTCAACCCTTCTTTCATTATAGCTCTAGAAAGCGGGGTTGAACCACATTTTTGGTACAGTCTACTATTTGAAATGCGGTCAGTCAGCTGGGTACCCAGAACAATCCGTTGGTAATTTCTCTGAGAAAATGTAGCAAATCATCCTCCGCTTTCCGGAGCACACATGTTTCAGAACCCTATTTAACCACTGTCATCAATGTAGCTTCCAATATTTTAATCTTGGTTCGCAGACTTATCTTCCTATTCTTCCAAACGTTTTTTTCAACTGTGAAAGAACACCTTGTGCCTTGGCTATTCCACTTTTAACATGTTCATGACTCCCACCGTCTTTACTAATAATGCTATCAAGGCAAGTGAAGCAGTCCACCTGCTCAGTCTTTTCGTCACTCAACGTCACCTTTTCCTTTTCACTTACTCTTAGCCTTAGTCTTTTTAACAACCTTTTCTAGCACCCTGAACTCGCAAATCAGCTGCTAACCTCATTTCCTAGCTTAGCCACAGCAGGGTTATTCTCATTCATAGCACTAATCACTTTAATGTATTTGTTTGGTATACCATACAAGGATAAAACCTTCGCTAAACTTCTTCTATCAGCTGAATCGAACGCTTCCTCATAATCTATAAAACTAAACTAAAGGTGTTTGATGACTCAGGCACTTCTCAGAAATTAACCTAAGAGTGAAAATTTGGTCGACACATCCTCTGCCCTTCCTAAACTCACACTGCTCTCCTCTTAAAACTTTCTCCATAGCATCTCTAAGTCTAAAAATTATAATCTTACTAAATAATTTGCTACCTACAAAAAACCAGGCTAATGCCTCTATAATTACAACACTCACTCTTATCACCCTTCTTATACAGGGGTTTAATCAGGGTTTTCCTAAAATGCCTAGGTACATCCCCTTTTTCAAAAACCATATTCATAATTTTCAGTAACTTATTTCTAACCTCATAGCTAGCGTATTATAGAAACTCATTGATCACAGTATCAGTATATTATTATTTCAAATCCTTTATGTCACTAATTCTTCCTCACAAAATAAATCTTCCATCATATTCAAGGTGTCACAAACTTTTCCATTTACCTCTGTTTCTTCTCCTGCAACTCTCTCTTGGTTTAGCACATTCTCAACCTGACCTGCCCATCTCTCTATAACTCTTTCCTTATCAGTAATTGTGACCCTCTACTTGGGACTAGTCCAGATTAACAACTTTCTGTCAATGTATTAACCAATTTATAATTTATTAAATTATTAAATCAATTATTATTAAACTTATTAAATTAATAATTTATTAAATCAATTTATTAAAGCCAGTATATTTTGAAGTCTTGGTATGTGCCTCTTCTAAACAATTTTTACGCTAAGATATTGAATTTTTAAACTGGGTTTTATACACTGAATTATGGCTGGGCCCGAGGCTATATCATAGATCTTCTTTTTTCTTCCTATTTCTCATTTTTACTACGCCTTTTTTTCTATTTATAGGTCTCCAAACTTGTTTAATTAATTCGCGTTTACGGATATTGTGTATGGTTTATTTTCCTAAGGTTTTGTACTCTATTGTAGCTCCGCCACCCCCATTGGTGAATCAAATTTTCTTCTCCTTAGAAGCTAGCAGAACTTTATTGGGTTTATTCGAATCGTAATATTTTGTAACTGGGATTTTCCATAATCTCAGCAATCTTAGAAACATTTGTAAGTATTTTTGAGGATTCGCAATATGAACAGTATTCTTATTTTTTTTAACATTAACAATATCCTAGTTAACATTCCAGAGAAAAAACAATTTCTTAAAAAAATACATTTACGACAAATAATTTAGTTTCATTTTTCATTTTTTTGACTGTTTTTTATTTGGTTTACTATTCTTTCTTTCCCCCATTCCATATTAATGTTCAGACGTCCTTCCTGCATAAATTCAAGTCCATATACTTTCCATCTTAAAAATCACTTGAAGTTAAAGCTACCAAAACTACTCCAAAAACTACCTTCGTAAACCTAGCTCCAAAAACTACCTTATTAAAAATCACTTGAAGTTAAAACTACCAAAACTACTCCAAAAACTACCGTCTTAAACCTAACTCCAAAAACTACCGTCTTAAAAATAACTTGAAGTTAAAACTACCAAAACTACTCCAAAAACTACCGTCTTAAACCTAACTCCAAAAACTACCGTCTTAAAAATTACTTGAAGTTAAAACTACGGAAACGACTCTAAAAACCACCGTCTTAATCCTAAGTCCGAAAATTACCGTCTTAAAAATCATTTGAAATTAAAAATACCAAAACTACTCCAAAAACTACCGTCTTAAACCTAACTCCAAAAACTACCGTCTTAAACCTAACTCCAAAAACTAACGTCAAAATCACTTGAAGTTAAAACTACCAAAATTACTCCAAAAACTACCGTCTTAAACCTAACTCCAAAAACTACCGTCTTAAACCTAGCTCCAAAAACTACCGTATTAAAAATCACTTGAAGTTAAAACTACCAAAACTACTCCAAAAACTACCGTCTTAATTTAACTCCAAAAACTACCGTCTTAAAAATCACTTGAAGTTAAAACTACCAAAACTACTCCAAAAACTACTGTCTTAAACCTAACTCCAAAAATCACCGTCTTAAAAATCACTTGAAATTAAAGCTACCAAAACTACTCCAAAAACTACCGTCTTAAACCTAACTCCAAAAACTACCGTCTTAAACCTAACTCCAAAAACTACCGTCTTAATTTAACTCCAAAACTACCTTATTAAAAATCACTTGAAGTTAAAACTACCAAAACTACTCCAAAAACTACCGTCTTAAACCTAACTCCAAAAACTATCGTCTTAAAAATCACTTGAAATTAAAACTACCGTTTTAAACCGTACTCCAAAAATTACCGTGTTAAAAATCACTTGAAGTTAAAACTACCAAAACTACCTTGACGTCTGAGATAAAAAATTCCAATATTCTCAGAATTTTTGGATTATTCTCTAATAAAAAATTCGAAGTAATATGATATCTTTGGTTCAGTGAATCGATAAAGTCTGAGACTAAAATCCGGTTCTTTTTTTTTGTTCTATCTGTGCAAGTTACATAAACCAATATCTTTTAGAGAGTGAAATTCGTTTTTGAAGATGGCAGCACAGACTTATTTTATATTAACGCTAATGCTGAGGTGATTCTAGTCGGTGAACTTGATTTTGAAGAGCAAGAAGAATATCAATTGAAGGCCAAAGCAACTGATGGTCTATCGGTAAGCCTAAAGTTCAAGTTCTTGATTGTATTAGCATAGCCTTGCTTATTGTGCAAGAAATGTCAGGAAATACAGTACAAATATCGTCGCAAAAAATTTATTTTCAAATTCTGAAATATTTTTAATGGTGTTATATTCAATAAAGTTGTATTTGAATTATTTTTAAACGATTAACATTAAAATGAAATTATATTAAAAGCGGGTAAAATTTTGACTCGCTGCAGGGCCCAGTGACAGTGAAAATTTAAAAGAAAATAAAAACACTTTTTAATACAAAAATAATAATAATAGTCGTAATATCCCGGTTTCACATCCATAAGCCTTCATTAACAAAAAAAAGGAAAACAAAGAAAAAAAAAACTGCATTTTATTTAAGTGTGAGTTTTCCCCTTTTTTTTGTATAGCGTGTTATTGTTGTCTTTCTTTATATGTTCTATTGAAACTAATTATTTTATACGCTGACAAAGCCTTCCGAATGCGAAACCAAAATACTCGGACTTTCAATATCATCTCTATGTTAAGATTTTGTTTTTAACTGTTCACTGTCTTATAAAAAAAATCACCCGTTTTTAATATATTTTCTTTTCAATTATAAATGGACAGGCATTGGGGCTTAAGAATTGTTTACGTTATTACGTTGTTTACGTGTATTTATTTAACATTATTTAGCATTATATGACGTTAAAACTCTACAAGGGTCCGTTCATCGCTTTTATATGATGTTAAAACTCTACAAGGGCCCGTTCATCGTTTTTATTAGCTGCTCAGATTGTTTACCTGGCTTTTGATTCAGTTTTCATTCAGTTGTGACTGGCTTGTGATTCAGTTTCCGCAGTCACCACATCATTTGGTCTTCTTTAGTATAGCTTGTGTGTTTTCCTTTTGTTAAATGAGGGGAGGGGGTTAACTATTTAAAAATTCATTTGCATTTAGAAGGGACTCAAACTTAGAGTATAATTCCTGAGAGTATGCGTCACGAAGCTGAGTTGATTACTGAGAAGCCATTGTCTATGAAATTATGACTTGTGGTTTTTAGTTTCTAATATCTAATTAGGCTGTCTCCCAAGCAGTCTGGGGTATATGTATTTTGTTTGGTTTTGTGACCCCCATTTTGTCGACCCCCATTTTGCCATTTTGTCGTTGAACTTTATTGTAGTGTTTATAACTATGGATATTATGATTTGTAGAGTGTACTGTACAAGCCCAAGTATTGGGCTTCTTGGTACTTTTCGGCCAATCATCTTTTAACGTTTTTTCAATCAAGGTCTTTAGTCCGAACTCTGAGAAAGCATCGAAAATCAGAAAGGTGGCTATCTCCTGAACTCCCTCTTTGTTGGAGATGGTCCATAAAGTCCATTTTTCAACAGTCTGATTATGTCGATCCTTCTGTATGGGGGTGGTTCTTGGCCCTGAAGACTGAAAACAAGTGTTCAGTATATATATATATATATATATATATATATATATATATATATATATATATATATATATATATATATATATACTATGTCTTTAAACAAGCAATAATTGTATATAAAGTTTTTCTCTAAAATGGCTCTTTTCAATATCCTTTACCTTAGCTGCTTGGATGGGTCAGATCCGGTCAGATCGGATTGGTCTTGTCACGTTTAATGGTCTTCTTCATTTGTTCCCTAGGCATTATAATTACTCTGTTTACTTGCTCTACTTACTCTAGGCATTATGAAACTACTTAAAACGTCTTTTGTAAATAGACTAATTTCACTTGGTATTTTATACTTAGCTATGTTCCTTTTGTAATGTCGTATGCGTCATAGATGTAAAAACAATACGTTCACTCTTTGGGGGGATTATATAATTTATTCTCTTGACACGTACTCATAAATATGACGTCAATGATATGATTTTTCTTGTCAATCATATATTTCCGGTGTAATTTTGCCTGCATCATAGACACTGAAAACAATACAACCATAACTGAGGCCAAAATGACGTATGTATGCTTTTCGAATGTATTCATACATATGACGTCACTGACATATATTTTTTTTCAAAAATTGAGGATCTTAACGAATTTTCTCAAACTTCTAACTTATGTAGATCGATTTTTTAGGCCAGAAAATCCCAGGATACAAATTTCCCTTAAAAAATATGGAGACGTTTTCCAGAAGAAAAAAAAATTAATAGATACATACACAATTATTGCTCGCTTATATATATATATATATATATATATATATATATATATATATATATATATATATATATATATATATATATATATATATATATATATATGTATATGTATATGTATATATATATATATATATATTGTGGGGGGGAGTTCAAACGTGATGCCACCCCTGAACACGGCCTTGCCTAGGGCACATTGTAATCACACTAATCCCTAAAATGAAAATTACGCTCGAATAGACCGCCGCTCGTGTATGCATTTCGTAATTTTCAAGTTAAACATTTGTCTCGAGTTATATTTATAGCACAAAATTTATGATTGACCAATCATAGGCAAGATTTACGGCATAATTTTTTGAAACTAGAAAAGATTGAAGCTTTTAACCGCAGCTTTTCTACCCTATCAAGAATCTAGCAAAAGATACAAATAATAATTTTAGACAAGGCCATACCCAGGGGGGGGGGGGGGTTAAATCCCCCCCCCCCCAAAAAAAAGAAAAATCTTTTTCTGACTCGTAAAAACGCAACAAAAGTGAATATAAAAAAAAGTTTTTGATGCCGTTTTTAAAGTTTTTGTAACCCCCCCCCTCGAAAAAAAGTTCTGGACACAACCCTGCTTTTAGATATTATTAGTAGAGAAGGGCTGTGCTTGAAATATTTGTGACATAAGCTTTTCAAACCAATCTCTTAACGTTTTAATTATTCGTTTCATTAATACAAGTGTGACGTTGAAATTAAGAAGAATCGATTCGTTGGTAAGTGGCTTTTTTAACGACAGAAGTGGCTATGAAGTGGTTTGGCCATTAGTTTGATAACTTTATCCTTCATAACTGAATACTAAATCGTATTTTTCCGTATAGGCTAGATTCATATTTATGGATTTTGTCCTACGACCCCGCACGGCGTGATATTGTGTACCAACAGTAGGTGACGCGTTTTAACACAGCCTTGCTGTTTGCCTATGTACACAACCTAGGCATATATATGTATACAGTCTTGCATGTTCCTATTCTCTCCACTGACGAATGAAAGATCTTAAGCCGAACTGGCCAGCCATTAAAAAAACCAACAAAGAGAAAAATCTAAAAAAACAAAAAAACAAACGAGACTGTGGCCAGTGGAGAGAAAACAAAGCAACAAAAACAAAACAACGCGGATATTTCGCCTGTATACAAACAAGGCGTCTTCAGCACGAAATAAAAAAAATAATAAAAATATAAAAAAAAAAACAAGATAAAACTAAAAACCAATAAAACCACCACAAAAAAAAACAAACAAAAATGTACAATTGGCGCAAGCTGATCCACGTAGGGAAAAGATGCTATTATAGAGTTACTTCAGTGAGGACACCAGAGTAACTGAGGAAAAATAAAAAACTGTAAATTACTTTAATTATTCTGTTGCGAAATAATCCTTTTGTTAGCTATTACTGAAGCAAATCGTTTTGGTCTAGCAGGTAGAATAGTCCCCTGGTGATTATTTATAATCTTAACTCCCTTATTGATTGTTGATTCTCTCTTTAGAAGGTTATCATAAATTGAGTCAATATTTAAATTACCCGTGTCCCTATTTATGGAAAGGTTAGCAAACACATGTTTTTTAATTTCTCTGGCTTCTCTAGTCCATTGAGTGTAACTCTTATCATTAGAAATAGCCAAGGCTTCATCAAATTTAAAAAAATGATCTTGTTGAAACCAAATATGCTCTGCTAAAGCTGAAATAAAAGCTCCTGTATGTTTGCTTAATCGTAGGGTTTTTTTCTATTGAATTTCGTTGTCCAATAAACCTTTCAAACAATTTTTGGTGAGTCTTACTAATATAGAACTTCTCACAAGAACACGGAGTTTTATATACCCCACTTACTAAATTTCCCCGAGTTAAATCCTTACCAGAATTAAAAAAATCACCCATTGGCCTCAATGATTGGAAACATGTATCAAAACCAAATTTACGTAAAACCCGTGAAAGTTTCTCACCCAAACCAGGTACATATGGTAATGAAATGAAGCTTTTTGATACAACTAAATCTAAAGACTGAGAAACCCCAATAACCCTACTATCATGTTTAACCCGTCTATTTTCAATTATTTTATCAATGAAATTAATTGGATAACTATTACAAAACAAAATATCCCTCAAGTATAACAATTCCGAATCCAGCAAGTCCCGAGAACAAATTCTAAAGGCTCTATCCACTATTGAAATTACAACCCCCCTTTTCACCAACACTGAGTGGTAAGAATAAAAATTTAAATACTTATCGTTTTGCATCTGTTTTCTGCAGATATAGACAAGTAAAAAGAGATCCCTTTTAATTAATAGAATATCCAGAAAAGGTAACTTATTATTATTCTCAAACTCAACTGTGAATGTTACACCCAATGGGTGTAACCCATTGGGTGTAACCTCAGCGCCTCTAGATGGAAAATGTTGTACTGCTTAATCGCTCCGACCCAATAAATTAAATTTAATACAGCTTTTACGGAACAAGTATAATCACCTACGGAACTTGAAAAATTTAGGTGCCAGGTTCGCATAGGTATGGAATCGTCTCCGGAGACGCGGACAAAGGGTCACTTTTTTTTGTGTGGAGAGGATAGGTTTTGTCAGTACTTGTTGTATGTGTTTATACTTTGATTTCTCCTTAGCGCCTCCTTCGCGCATGCGCAGTGACGAATTTGTATACATTTGCTGTGATTTGATACGTTATTAGGTAATTAATCAATAGTTCACTCCCACAGTATAAGTATATACTTTTCGCTACTGTATATTACCTTTACTGTGGTTCATTCCGCTGTCCACGTCCGTTTGTGGCGCTGTGATGTGTCCCATTTCAGAAACATTGTGCATGACTGTATAGTGTATACATATACCTAGGCTGTGCCTATGTACAAGACATACTTAAAAGAAATTATGTTTCAGATAACACAAAAAAAGACTTTACAACAGCTAAAAGTCTTTGTATAATAATATATTTTGTACAAAAGAGAAGCTTTAAATTGGAAAACGTATTATTGCTGAGTTTGTCCAATAATATTGAGGTAGCTAAATATTCACATCAAAAACATAAACTGATTTCTATTATTCACCAATTTTCGGGCAATGCATATTCTCTGAACTGTTTTTCCAATTGATTTTCGATTAGTCTTATTTCATACTTCAGTTCTGATTCACTTTCTGCAATTCGATATTGAAGGTTTTCCGACAACTTCGTTATTTCCGCTCGAATACCTGATATGTTTTTTATTATTTTGATTCGATCTTCTTTCATCGCATCACTTGTTTCATTGCGATATTTTGCATGTGTAGTAACGGAATCTATAATCTCATTTTTGTAATCCTATAAAAAATATCTGGCTTTCTATATAATCCAAGAGAATACGCACATAAATCCTGGACTTAATCCTTTTTTCAAGAAGCTTGCCTCAGGCAAGGGTTGATCAACCATTCTGGTTTAGTTTACACAACCACATTTATCTTAAAAAATTAGAAAAGTCGGCAATTCAATTATTAGTAAAAAAAAACCTACGTATGCAGATTTTAAGTAAAAAACCAAACAAATAGATAACACCTATACCTCCTGTTGAGAATTTGACCTACCTATGATAACGATTACTACTACTACTACTACTAACAACTCACTGCAGCATCAATCCGCTTGAGGCCAACACGGCTAAATGTTTCGTTTGAGGGATGGGTAAATGGGATGGGCATCCTCCCATCCCATTTGGAATGACCTGCCTTTCGTTTGGCTTTAATAACGATTGGTTGTACAACATTGAACTTCCTCTCGATTCTTATGCTGAGAGACTTCATATGCTTAAGAGGTTTCTACCGGGTATCATATCACTTCATTCAATTGAATGATATCGAACATTTAGTAATTTTTTTAAGTTTCGAAGTAATACCAAAGTGCTGAACCTAATTTTTAATTAATTATGAATTTAAGCCAAAGCTATGCTATTACAGGCCTTCATGAATTTATTTTTCCCTCTCTTTCTCATTATATCCCTATCTCTGTCTCCTAAAAAAAGCATACCCCTCTCTCTGTCTCCTAAAAAAAGTATATCCCTCTCTCTTTCTTTCCTAAGCAAGTATATCTCTCTCTTTGTCTCCTTTAAAGAGTATATCCTTCTCTCTGTCTCCTAAAAAATGTATATCTCTCTATGTGTCTCCTAAAGAAAGTATATCCCTTTCTCTGTTTCTTAAAAAAAAAATTACCCCTCTTTATGTCTCCTAAAATAATCATATCCCTCTCTCTGTCTCCTAAAAAAATACCCGTCTCTCTGCCTCCTAAGAAAAGTATATCCCTCCCTCTCTCTTTCCTAAGCAAGTATATTCCTCTCTTTGTCTCCTTAAAATAGTATATCCTTCTCTCTGTCTCCTAAAACATGTATATCTCTCTATGTGTCTCCTAAAGAAAGTATATCCCTTTCTCTGTTTCTTAAAAAAAAATTGCCCCTCTCTATGTCTCCTAAAATAATCATATCCCTCTCTCTGTCTCCTAAGAAAATACCCGTCTCTCTGCCTCCTAAGAAAAGTATATCCCTCTCTCTCTCTATCCTAAGCAAGTATATCCCTCTCTTTGTCTCCTTAAAAGAGTATATCCTTCTCTCTGTCTCCTAAAAAATGTATATATCTCTATGTGTCTCCTAAAGAAAGTATATCCCTTTCTCTGTTTCTTAAAAAAAAATTATCCATCTCTATGTCTCCTAAAATAATGATATCCCTCTCTCTGTCTCCTAAAAAAATACCCGTCTCTCTGCCTCCTAAGAAAAGTATATCCCTCTCTCTCTCTTTCCTAAGCAAGTATATCCCTCTCTTTGTCTCCTTAAAAGAGTATATCCTTCTCTCTGTCTCCTAAAAAATGTATATCTCTCTATGTGTCTCCTAAAGAAAGTATATCCCTTTCTCTGTTTCTTAAAAAAAATTACCCCTCTCTATGTCTCCTAAAATAATGATATCCCTCTCTCTGTCTCCTAAAAAAATACCCGTCTCTCTGCCTCCTAAGAAAAGTATATCCCTCTCTCTGTCTTCTAAAAAAAAGCATGCTGTGAATATATCTGCTACTATACTCTGTGTGTACGTTAATAGAACTTCTTGAAAGACATAAAGAAGGAATTTCACCTTCGAAAGAATTTGAATTTACTTATTTCTCTTCTTCTTTTCCTTCCTCCTTTGTACATTTTCTGTATCCCATTCCTCTGTCCTTATTCTCTTTCACCTTTCTCTTACACACAGTCACTCTCTCTCTCTTCCTTGGTCGACTCTGCCCCTCCCCCTCCCTCTTTATTTATTTAAATCTAAAATGCTGTTTTTTTTTTCAATATACTAAACATTTGAGGTGACTGGATCTCAAAGTACATTTTCAAAAGGTCCTGAATTAAAAGACCCCTCAGTATTCCTATGTACATGACAGATTTAAAAGCAAATCAAGGTAGTGAAAGCCGTGATATAGAAAGCCAGATACTTGAATCATTCCATCAATTCTTTCTTCCATCTTATCCGCAACTTCGTTCATGGTCATACTAACGTTCCTCCCAACAAATGGCAACATTTCTTCAAGTTTCACTAATGTATTATACTGAGAGTATTTCACTTCAGATACTACTATTCCTTGAATGTCTGCCAAGGCAGATATTAAGCTATTTTGTATAAATTCAGCACCTGTTTGAACACTTTCATGGACTTTGGTAATTGCCGTCGACAGCCATGACATCCGGGTTGAAGTTGTATTGCTAAGCTGATGCAGGTTCTCTTTCATTTCTGTATGCATGGAAAATCATGGTCAGAGTTGCCATTTTTTAAACTTTCTACCAGGGTTGCCGATTCTTGCGGTATTTTCCCAAAATCTTTGGATTTCAGTCCTGAGCTTGGGATCATAAGAAAAGTATGTACATTTAACATTACCCTCAAAAATTATACTAGGTATACAAGTATATTAATATAATTTAATATCTTTGGATGTTGATTTCAAATCTGGGAATTTTAGACAGCCTCCTCCCAACAAAAACTCATCTGGTGTTCTTGGTCCGGGCAAAGATATTAAAATTGTGTATATTAATTACTTAACCATTTAGTCTTTGAAACCCTAAAATACAAGACTTTTAAGGAGACATGATAATTATTGTATGTATGTGTATGTGTATTATTGTGTGTGTGTTGATTATGAATAAAATCTTATCTCAGCTTCGTGAAGTTTTGACTTCCTATCTAGGGTTAACAGAAAAGCAAACAATCTCAAATAGGGTGGTAAGGTGGGGTGGGGAGGGAAGAAAGGATTTGAAAGAAACAAACTTAATGAGAGAGAGCGAAGAGTGACATTTTGTGAGGATTAGGATGGAGGAGGAGGATATTCCACTGTCTTATTCTCAGACGGCTTGTTACTGCAAAGGTTGAAAGCAATGCTTAACCCCTGTCTTGACCCCTTCTAGCATCCTAATCTTAATTCCAAGACTCATCTTCCTATTTTTCAGTCTTTTCAACTGTGAAATGTATTATTTCAATTTTTTAAACATTTAAAATTTTCAACTTTCAATATATTATTCTGCAGAAGTATAGCGAGGCAGTTACCTGTACTTGATGCAAAGTCCCGAGTAACAACCGAGTGAAGCCTGGATACGTTTGTGAGGGCCAGAATTTTTATTTATCCCCCATAGCGGGATTAGAGACTGGAGGGAAGCAAAAAAACAAAAACGGCAAAGTGGGCTTTTTTGCTAAAAAATGACCCGGAAATTCGGTTCTGCTGTCTTTGCGGTATAAGAAAGTGACTACTTCCATTTTGGGAAACCAAGACGTAAGGATCCTTATTCTTATATAATTGAGGAGACGCAACTCTGACCAAGATTTACCTTTGAACTCTTTAAATGTACCAACAGCAAAAGATTCAATAGGTGGAATTAACGTCATCACAGCGGGTAAAACAATTTGGGAAATATTTTTGTGTTCCTTACAGCATTCTGTTTTGAGTGTGTTAATGGAACTTGAAACACTCTTAGCAACTGTTTCTGGTAAATCTTTTGATAAAGTGTCAAATCTTTCTCTGGTACGGATTAAGGTGCGTTCCAATCTTCCAAATATATTTCGTTCCAACATGTTTGCTCTTTCTTCTTGTTCATCTGTATAGAAAAGATGGTGACACCCGTGACTAAGTTTTATAACTAAATGGAACTTAATTACTCTATTACTTAAAGTGTAGGTTATATAAAATGTAGCAATTAAATATGCAATTGAAATGCAATAAAGGAAATATACCAATTATTTTGGAAGGTTTTAGCAGCTTTGTATAATTTTCAAAAATAAATTCAAAATGCTGAAAATTCAAAAAAAATTTGCTCCGTCTTGAGGTAGAAACGGTGATTTCTTCTGAATTTTTACTACTGTATCTTGTATCTGATATTTTTTCGCCTTATTTTAATTTTAGTAATTTTCTTTTATTAGGGCAATTTCATTTGGCATTTTTTTTTAGCAATTTTATTAGGGCAAAGCTCTTTTATTAATGAGTGAGATATGTTAAATTGGAATAAGAAACTTTATAATGGAAAGAAAGATTATTTTCCTGGAAATGAAACAGGCAATTTCACAGAAAGGGGTACATTAACCATAGGATATGTTATATTTTCTTTCAATATGTTAACATTGGGGTATAATTGAATTCATTTTTCGTAATTCCTGAGCCTATCCGCCGTAGGATCTGCCATATATTTTTTGTGCACAATTGAATTCATGTGAATAATTTTCGGCCCCATCTATTATATTTTTAATCTGGTATGCTATATTTGCTTTATGTTTTTTAAAGTACCAAGGACATCAAAATGAAAAGTCTTTTGTCCCCTGGCTCCATCTTAAGCTGATTCATGCCTAAAAACTGAAATTGTCCATGATTCTTTGTTTGGTTGCTACAGAATTATGAACTTTAGAAGTCACGCGCAAATCTTTGCGATTATCGTCACACCGAACGTGAAAAAAAATAAGCAGAAACTGACCCAGAAAATTTCACTGTGCTTTTCTTGTTTTACGCAATTTGCACATGGCACACAAAACAATTAGATGATCTTTCATTAAGTAGTTTTGTGACATTTGGTTGCATCATGTTTGTTTTTTTGCTCTTGGTGTCTGAAGCAAAAACTTGAATGTAATATCTGTGCTTCAGATACAAAAAAAGAAGTAATAAAAGTGATATTTTCAGAATCACAATAAAATAAGGACTCTATTGATATATGGAAAAAAAAAATTAAAGCACAACAGGGATAAATATAACGGGTGGGATAATTGGTCTTTCCGAAAAGATAGTCTTGATGGTAAGTCAATTAACCAATGATTTGCAGTGTTTAATCTTGGATAATTTAAGTAAAAAACGTTTTAATGCATAGTTTAAATATTAGCTTTCAATTACATTATAGATTTCTTTTCAATTCCTATTTTGTAAGAAAATGTAATTTTTGCATAATTTTACTCATTCAATCGCTCTTTTTTACCCAGTTTATTTTCAATTAATGACAGTCTTTGTGTTTGGTGCTACCTTTTTATCGCTCATTTTCTGCTGATTTGTCACCAAAGTATAATCACCTACGGAACAAGTACTGACAAAAGCTATCCTCTCCACACAAAAAAAAGTGACTCTTTGTCCGCGTCTCCGGAAACGATTCGATACCTATGCGAACCTGGCAACTAAATACCGTAGTTACAAAATTTAATACAACGTTCCCGGTCGCTCGCCGCCTGAATCACGCTCCAGCATAATTTATTGGCTCGTAGCAAAGTACTTTGGCTCGGAGCGATTAAGTAGTACAGCACTTTGTGTCTAGAGGCGCTGAGGTACGCGGGGTCACTGTTGGAGAGTTTTGTCAGTACTTGTTCCGTAGGTGTACTTTGTTTCTCACAAACGTTTCCTTATTTTGAAATTTGGTGCCGGCTAAGTGTCAAAACTGCATATACTGGTCTATTTCCTTAAAAATTGAGTTTTCAAGTTCTCCTAATTTTTTAAGACTTATACGGCTGTTTAAGCTTCTGCTGAAGCAATTTAAAGAATCTGATTTTATTTTTAATTTTTTTGGTACTTTAGTACTGGGGTATAATAGAATTCCTGTGAGCAATTTCTGGGCCTCTCTACTGTAGAATCGGCTATATTTGATTTATGTTTTTATTATATGCAATTTGGAGAAACTGCCTATGGATTGCTCTGAGTAATCGACTGACTAACCGTATCTCAAACAGTGAGTTGTACGGAAAATATGGGTCGTTCCTGCTTTCTAAGGCAGGGATGAGTGAAAGGTTGAGATTGCTAGGACAGGTTCTGTGCATGAAAGATGATAGATTGCTAAAGATTTTCCTTGTCGGCCTGCCACCTAGGGTCAAACGAAAGGCAGTTTGTCCCCGAGCGGGTTAGGAGGATGTTGTAAAAAAATATTTAAAGAAAATGAGAACTTCTTGGGACGGATGAGGAGCGTGCGTAGCAGTGTTGGCTTCAGATGGCTCGGCACTGCAATGAGTTGTTATTAGTAGTAGTATTATTTTTTCCTTTACCATCCCAGTATATTATGTCTAATAATATACTGTCTAATGACATAAATGTTATGTCTAAAAATAAAAAAAGTAATATAATTTTTTTTGTCACCTTAGTATTTGGTACCGTTGATCTCCAACACACCCAATGGAAAGAAAACCCATCTAAATAGAAGGGAATGAGGCATACATTTAATTAAGAACTACTAGTACTGCTTTCAATGTAGTATCATTTAAGCAAAACAATGTAAAATCTTAAAAAAAACTTAAATTGTGTTTACCTTTAAAATATGTAGACTTGGAATTAATCAAAAGCTATTTTTTTTGTCCAACCTGCCATGTCTTAAAGATAAGTAAATTATTTTTTTTATTGGATTACACAATTGTTAACTGGAATAAATTCACGAACTTTAGGGGGGGGATGACTTTCAAAATCTAGGGGAGGGGGGCAAATTTGTCGTTCCCTTTCATTTTTATACAAAAAAGGTATTTTTTAGAAGAAAATAACAAAAAAGGTAATTTCAAAACTTGGGGGGACGCATTCACCCCTCCTCGAATTGCCCCCTATGGTTAAAGTCAAATTAGACATAGAGTAATTAAATGCTTGCGCCACTATCATTATAGTGTTTTTCAGCAAAATTAGACAAATTGAAGAAAGCCTAATTGAGTTTTACTTTATTAAATCTCTGGATTGATTTGAAAGTTGAAATTTTATAAGATCTAAAGATCTAATCCACAATTTCTGGAAGATGTGCCAAGTTTTTTTAAGCGAAATGCTAAAGTTTCAACAGTTCTTAGGGGTTCCGGTAAGGGGTAATTGATAATATCTACTTTGGGGCAATTAAAAATAAGACGTTGATTTTGTCTATATACATGCCATAAATTTTCAAAATCTCCAGAGCGCACGATTCACAGTCATATATATCTCTTGAATTTTAGTATACCGTAAGACAAACTACCCTGATTTAAACCACGTTTTTAGATGTTGGTAGCTAGTGTATAACCTTAGAGGTAGGTAGACATACTACTACTACTAACAACTCACTGCAGTGCCAAGCCGCCCGGGGCCAACACAGCTGCGCACGCTCCTCCTCCATCCCATTCTATTCAAAGCCTTCCTCTTTATTTTATACCCTACCAAGAAGTTTCCATTTCTCTTAAATTTTTCCTTACAACTTCCTTCCATCCCATTGGGAGACGACCTGCATTTCCCTTGGCCCTAAATGATTGATTGATAGTGACGATCCTTGACAATCTGTTATTCTTCATCCGCAAAACGTATCCGATCCATCTCAACATTTCTCTCATTTTAGCCCTAAAGAGAAAGGTTGGGTGGTTAAAAGGTTGGGTGGTTAAAATAGAATAAATGCACAAATATGCCTATTAGGTCAGGTTAGCAAATGTAGGTTTTTCATATTTGACAGATTGTAAAGGAAAAGTGTAAAATAATAAAGAAATTAATATCTATAAGTAAGTTTATGATTTTACTAGGTGGTGATAGAAGATGTTGGCTGTTTTTTTTTTTTTTTTTTTTTTTTTTTTTTTTTTTTTTTTTTTATGATGGGTATTTTATTTCCTGTTTTCCCATTTTCAATGCACTTCAACCCAGTTTTTAATACTAAAACACTGTGCCTAATAAAATATAAATACATGAACATTTAAGTGGTCTTGTTTGCTGATACTCATTTTTTTTTTCAAAACTCATTAGAAAGCTTTTGCTTAAGTATTTTATCGACGGGTGTATTTAAAAAAAAAATATATTTGGGATAAGGAATATTTTTGAGCTAATAAATAGTCAAATTTACAGGGCAATAGGTGTGAATGACCTTCCTGTTAAATTGTAAACTCATGGAGGACGTTTTATTGTATTTATACTTATAATTTTTGTATTTTTGCTCATGTACATATAATTAATTATACATATAATTATATGTGTTTTTGCTTACAAAACTAATTATAAACTAATGAGTAAATATAAATTTCTCTTAATATAAAAAGAGCAACAGTGCTAGAATATTTGGTTTATTCCAATCAGTTTAATCTGAGTGCTGAATTAAACTCTTATTTCCGAAAAAATCTGCGTAAAGAACAGTATCTAGTTATTCGTTAGCTGTAGAGTATGAGTTAGCTTTTTGAAAGCTAGCTCTCACGAATTGTGGCTGAATATGGCCACAATTCAGCTCCTCAGATGAGATTCACTATGAGGCCTCAATTGAGGCTCCTTGTGCGTTTACTTTGATATTTCAATTAAATATGCTCTTTCGAATAGAGCCAAAATTTTACTAGCCAAAATCTGTATTGGGCTCTTGTTGCTGGTTTTTAAAAGAAGACAAAGAAATCTAGGGGCCAATCCAGGTTGGGGCCAGAAATCTAGGGGCCAATCCAGGTTGGGGCCAGAAATCTAGGGGCCATTCAGTTGCCATAAACGATAACTACCTCACGGAGAAAGAACGAGTGTCACCATCTTGCCTATAATTTTGTTCAGCTCCGTATTTACTCTTTCTATATTTTCCTTTTGTTTGCTTTTTACTTCTGTTAATTCTATTTTAATATCTCTAATGTCTGTAAGGATTAAATCCTGTTTGCTGCTCAAAAAGTTCATCATTTCACTCATTTCCTGCTTTACTTGCCGCATTTCTTTCGCAATGAATCGCATCAATCGGATTGTTCGATCCTCCATCCGGGGAGCTACGGGAGGGGCCAAGTTTCTCTTGCTTATTTTTTCACCCTGAAAGAAAGACACAGCGTATTTTAATTCTATTCCCACTGTCTTTGTTGAAACTAACAATTTCCTGTTAGACCGTGGAAACATAATTGGTAGCTAAAACAAACTTGATACAACCAAATCGTGGGAGCACAGTAAAACATATGTTGGTTCTACTTCCTGGGGTGGTTCTCTTGGCCTCTCTGGCAGTGGCATCAATTCACAAAACTGTTGGGCGGGCTGGTGGGGGCCAAATGCAGTCTTTGAAAGCTAGGGGGGAGAAATTTGTATTTTCGATTTTTTTTTCATTGAAAATACCAAAAAGGCTATTTTTCAAAGAAAATACCAAAAAAGTATTTTCGAAATATAAATAGGGAGGGGCTGGAGAAATCCGGGGGTGGCAGGTTGTGAAAATTCTCTCTAACCTCCCTTTTCCCCCTGCACCTACCTGCTCTCCCCGTCTGCGCCCCATTGCTGCCATTGCTCTTTGGATCTAAGGTTGGGACAGAAGCTTGCTAATACAGAAGATACTCGAAAACTTGAAGATACCTAAAAACCGGGGATGCCGAATGCTAGTTTTGGTGCTTAGGAAATCAATAAAGTAAAATAGATGGCAGATAGTGCTTCAGTATTTATATACAATACTGGTGGGACCGTAGTTTCTTAAACCCGTTAAATTAGGAAAACGGAAGTCAAAAATATGGATGCAATGGAATTGGGGACAGACCTTTGTGGATGTAGTACCTCTTTGCCGTCCCCTGAGAAGTAAAAGTGTACAGTCATAAAAAACAAGGAAAAAAAAAATCAAATTTCAATTTCTAACATTTACAAATGAATAAATAAAAAACAACATTTTCGTGCTGGCCAAAAACCTATGACTGTCGACTGTTTGCAGTCGCGCGAAAGTCCACGTAAAAAATTACCTATTACATCACATATTTAATTAGATTTGTTATAAATAAATAAAATATATAATGAAAATGAATAATAATATAACTGAATTATAACATAAAAATAACTGAATTAAATAATACTAGATAATAATTTATACGAGAAAAATTATAATTAAAAATCCTGTGTCTGTCACTCATCAATGCTCAACTTACCCCTCCCCCACCCTGCCCTCAAGGTAGCAACCTGCCATGGTTAGTCTATATTATATAGTAGGTCTACATGGTTGCTCTATATTATATAGTATAAATTATACTATAATATAGAGCAACCTAAAATTACCATAAATTGTAGCTTGGAGAAATCTAAGGAATTTTCCTTGTGACGCTCCAGATAATGATTGGTAAGTTGTTCACGGTTTTGTTTGACTTTAGAAATCCTTGGATCCCATCATGGGCGCCCATAAGGGGGGTGTGTCAGCCCTCCCCCCCCCCCCCTTGGCTGAATGATGCTGCCATAGTTTTATATTTTTGTTCCGAGATTTCTATCATATAGAATTAAAAGTGCCAATTAGACACGGTTTGCCCCCCCCCTGGAATTCAGCTTATGGGCGCCCATGGATTCCATGGTGTACCGGCTCGGTTGCCGATGGCTCTATTTCAGCTGGAAGCGTCGGAGTGTATTACTTGGAAGGGAATATAAAAAATGGGACCTTGAAATTTAAACAGAGATCAGAAGCTAAATTTCTAGATTCAAAGCAAGCACAGAAGTGCAGTTAAACTGTAAAATACAAAAGTCGTCCATGGTTATTTAAAATTTTGTTTTAAATTTGTTGTATTTTGTGCTCAAAATCAATCAGTAATTTTTCTAACAATATTCTCAACTGTTAAATTTTTAATAATTATTATTAACAATCTTCCATTCGCTCCTGGACACGGTTGTTAGTAATATTGTCACTAACATGTTTATATATTTTGTGTTACAACAGTGGAAACGGGTCCGTTATATGCGCATGATAAAAATAATCAACTTAATTATAAAGTTAAAATTATAATTTCTCTTAATATAAAAAGAGTAACAGTCCGTGAATGTTTTGTTTGTTTCTATCAGTTTAATCGGATTTCTGAATTAATCTGATTTAATCTCTTATTTGCTACAAAAGTTACGTGAAGAACAGGATCTAGATAGTTTTTGTTTCGATTAGAACAAAATCTTACCGAATTGGCTACTTGCTGGACTGGTATTCCTTGAGAAGAAATCCCTTTGAAGACAACTAGGCAAACAACTAAGATGACCTGTAACTACATAAAAAATATTATAATGATATGTATAATAATTAATTGTATAATATGTATGATAATTAAATATGTATAATAATGATATGTAGTAATTATCATTAATGACAATAATGATATGTAATGATTATAATGATATGTATAATAATTAATTGTATAATATGTATGATAATTAAATATGTATAATAATGATATGTAGTGATTATCATTAATGAATAATGATATGTAATGATTATAATGATATGTAGCGTAATGATATGTAACTAAATAAAAATAATGATATGTAGGGTAGCTAGGATCTTATTTTTGGCAGATTTACAGCTCTTTTCTTCTAAGGGGGGGGAGGGGTGCTTGCATGTATGTTTTAAGATTTTCAGAGATGCTGACCTAGTAGACCTCTCTGCCTGTTGCCCTATTGATCTCTCAAATATGCAAAAAAAGAAAGTACTTTTGGAAACGCCCATGGATGTTGATTTGTTTTTATGGTGATTTTCTTTCTCTTTTTTTTTGTACTACATCAGTTATGCGGCTTATTTTATTGTGATGGATAATATAACTGGACATACATACATATATAGAGAGTGATGTTGGTATTTTATAATCTGTTTCATTGTATATTATGTTATATATATAACATTAAATAATATTATATATAATATTATATATTATAATCGATGTTCTATTTTTTCTGCGGACCTAATAGTTTCTGATGCTATGGCTTTTCTTGAAACCCAATTTTTTTTCTTGGGCACAAATAATATTGAATAATTAACTGATTATTATTGATTTTGTTGATATTGTTTGATTTATTGATATTGATTGACAGATTCTATTGATATTATTAATATTATTGGTTGATTGATTGATTATTGGTTGAATAATTGATTGATTGATTTTTGAGTAAGTTCGAGACGAAAACCACAAAATGCAAGAAAAGCTTTAAACTATGGATTTTATGTTTGTTTTTTTTTGGGGAGGGGGGGGGGACAATGACCTTCCCGGAATTCTTCGGTATGAAGGAAAAGCTTTGAAAAAGAAGCTTGAAAAGTGAAACAATTTCATGCTATAAAGTGTGCAATGACACCTTTTATATTGTAGTAGATAAGAAGAGAGGCTTCTGAGCTACACAAGTAATATGAATAGCTGTTAAAAAATAAGCTGTTACTGTACATCTAGTCATGTGCAATTATTTTTTTTCTTGATTTCCTATGAGATTATAATTGACTTAACAAATTTTTTCTCTATTCTATTTTTTTCACAAAAGACTATGGTTAGGATATACCTGTACGCCCATTTTTTTCATACGTTATTTTTAGATCGTTATAGTAAACTCATTATAGTAAGCCCATTATAGTAAGCCCGTTATAGTAAGCCCATTTTTAGATCGTTATAGTAAACTCAGCTATCCTGTGCCAAAATCTAGCATCTACACAAGAATTCGATTTTGAGTCAAGAGTGGACCTCTCTCGATCTTGACATGGCGAGTCCCATGGCCAAGTCGGAATATGCTATATTTTGTGAGATACAACCCCAGTATCTGTTGGGTTAAAAACAGATCCACAGCCAAAACCTAGTGTCTACGTCCAGCATAAAACAGAGTTGACAGACAGGAAGAAAGGAAACTTTGGTAGGGCGATTGGCAAGATTCGGCACCTTTATCTATTCCTTCCAGGAATGAAAGAAAATGACGTTTTTTCTTATTTTATCGAAATGGAAATTTAGGTTGTGACAGAGGACAGCCGAACTAAAAAATATGTTATACAGTGAAAGAATGAAGCAATACGACACCAGGGTCGTATCCAGTAATTTATCGGGGGGGGGGGGGAGGTACTAAAGGATTGTTGCGAGGGGCGGGCTCACAAAAAAAACTTAAAAAACGCACCAAAAATTCGTTTACATTCATTTTTGTCATGTTTTTACGAGTTGGATAAATATTTTCTAGGGGGGGGGGGCCAAACCCCGGACCTCCCCCCTTTGGATATGGATTTGTACGACGCTAATGTTTTTTTTAGCTTATCTTTATGCCTGATACCCGATAGTGTGCCAGATGCCACACTATAGTCACACCATTGAATAAAAGCCAAGATTTATGAATGATCCTGTTTTTGTTTATTTTAATTTCATACTTTTATCATGGTCGCAAAGCAAAAAATTGAATTGGCAAGAAATTAGTTTGAAAATCCTGTACCAACACTAATAGCATATAGCTCAAGCGCTTTGGGAAAAATCTACTACGGCTGAAAACGCCGTACGCTGAATACGGCTGGAATCTACGTTGCCAGTGGCGAAAGCGCATAAGCTATCCACCAAGCCCTTAAACCAGAATTTCCCTGGTGAGTTTAAAGTACGCCTTCGGGACCAAGGGATTCATATCAAGCTTATCCAGCACCTTGAGATTTTACAGGCAGATTAAAGTAGTGTATAGCGAGGATTTTTGTTTGAAATTGAACTCACCCTGGAGAGCCCTTAAATGTTGGTTGCAAGTGCAATGGAAATTGTGTGCCACTCTATAGGGGACTCTGGGAGTCATATGGAGAGGGTGGGTCAGGATTTAAGTGTGCTTATCCCCTTTGTGGGGAGTGTGAGGATGGAGTGGAAGATGGCGACGAATTTTATTTGAAATTGAACTCACTCTGGAGAACCCTTGAGTGTTGGTTGCAAGTGCAATGCAAACTGTTCACCACTGTGTAGGGTACTCCGGGAGTCATATGGCGAGGATGAGTCAGGAGTTAAGTGTGATTATCCCCTTTGTGGGGACTATGAGGATGGAGTGGAAGATTTTCTGAGTATTTTCAAAACTTTGGTGAATTCAAGGTACAAATTTTTTCTAGGATATATTCCAGGTATTTTGGAGACTTCTTCTGAGGAGCTAATTATTAGGGTAGGAAGTTTTATAGAGAAAGGTGCGGAGGAACGGAAAACTGTCATTTAAATGTGTTGTTTACTACTTTTTTTTCATTTTTGTGTCGGTTTTTGTGCACGGCTTTTGAATAAACATGGTTTTTGACATATATATATATATATATATATATATATATATATATATATATATATATATATATATATATATATATATATATATATATATATATATATATATATATATATATATATATAATATATATATATATATATATATATATATATATATATATATATATATATATATATATATATATATATATATATATATATATATATATATATAATGCCAAGTATTGGAGTGTTCAAGTAAACACAAAATTAGTTGATTTGAGTTAGGCTTTAGGCTGTTTTCAATTACGTTGTTTCGTTGTTAGATCGTACTTTTAAGACTGACGAGATTTAGTTTTTCAACATCTTCATTATCTTGCGTTTCCACCTAGAAATTTTGCGTAGGTCACACCTCATTTTCAGTATCCTCTTGCATTGATTTTTTTAGGGGGGGGGGGGGGTATTGGTATGTAAGTTTTGTCTTAGCAGCTTCGTCGTACTGAACGCCTGTATTATTTTTTACCGAAAAGTGTAGCTATTTTTTAATGTTTTAATTAGTGTTTCAAGGCTAGTTTAGAATTATATTTCGTTTTCCGTAATAACTTATAATTGTTTATGTTTTGTTTTGTCTTGTCTAAAAGTTTGACGTTTAAGCAAAAGTTTTTTTTTGCGGCAGTTTTGCCGTTAAATAATACGCGCGTTCATTGAAGGGGTGGTGTTAAAATCCAATAGAAATTGGGCTAATATAATCTAGTGAAACTAAATGTTCCATATGTTGAATCCATGGAAGTACTTTTTTTATATTTTTATGTAAATAACAAAATTAACTTAAGGAGAATCATTATTTTATTTTATAACATGCCATTGTACCTTCATCATATAGCATTCATTCCGCTGTCTGCAGACTAGACACGCTGTTTAAAATCAACTAAGACTCGATTCACAACCGCAATTTTTTTGGCACCACTTTGTATCTATCAAACTCTTCAGAAAGTTCTTAGAAATTCTTAAAGCGTATCGCCGAGGGGTTGCCCACTTCCTAAAACTATGTACACTACCCGGCATGTTTCACGCGCTACTTAAGTGTGCCAAAGGTGATACAGTGGCGTGCAAGTCTGCCTCTGCGTGGCACATAATTTGCAAGGCGTGATTGAAGATGTAACGCTCCTATATGTACATCAGGTGTCAGATAGTGAGCACCCCTCGTGGATCGTTGTGACCTCATGGAAAATAAATCACCGTAGACGTCAAGGGATTACACTAGTTTAGTTAAGAGTCGTCGTTTGAAAACACGTGCATAATACAGAAGCTGTGGAAGTCGAACCAAAAGCTAGACCAGGGGAGGGGGTGGTAAAAAGGCAGGATCAAAGGCAGTAAATTAAACACATTTGGGACGGAAAGTGCTACCCCTTTGATTGAAGCCTGGTAGTGTCTAGATCAGGGGCGGATCCAGGATTTTTTTTTTTTTGGGGGGGGGGCAAAAAAGTTTAATCAGACAAACTTGCGTTAGGAGCAAGTTTAATTAACGCAATCTGTCGTTAATTAAGTAAATTACACTACTTTAGACTACCTTAGGAGGGGGGTGCTCCCCTCGCCCCCCCCTAGATCCGCTACTGGTCTAGATAGAAATTTAGGGAGATATAGATTAGGGAGATTTAGGGAGTTTTCTTAATAAGGGAATTCAAGGAATTTATGGACATATTTTAGGAACACTTCTTACTATAATTGAGTGATTTGTTTAGGAAACATTTAGTACTAGTAGAAACACTTTTAAACACTAGTAGAAAATTTTTCCTAATAATTTACGGAATTCAGGGAAATTTAAGGTCCAGAAATTTAGGACGACATTTACCAATCAAAGACTCAGCAATTTTATGAAGAGAAGTTTTTGTTGGCAGAATATTTGTAATAAAAAAAAGAAAAACAATACTAATATTTAGCCGACGTAATAAAAACATTTGATGAAAAGGATCCGATAACTTTTGGAGACCTGGTTCTTTGAGAAAGTCGATATTTATGCCATTTTTTTCTAAAAAGAATCCCTGGCAGTACCTCCTGCAATTATTGATCTCCCTCCTATCGCCCCTGTATTGTATCGTATCAATCAATATATTGTATCAACCATTTTTCTGCAAGGTTAAGAAATTGATGCATTTGGGATCTGTAAGAAAACAAAAAAAACTAATAAATACCTTCTAGTATCTTTAAGGGCAAACAAGCTGCAATTTACAGATGAATGAGAGTGTTTACTTAGTATTCTTACGTGTTTAGCACAAGTTCTCATCTTTTTTTTTTTGGGGGGGGGGGGGGGAGCTCTCTATTCTACTCGCATAATACTGGCACATATATGACCCTTATATGTGTTATGTTATGCTAGTTTTCCCCACTGTTTCAGGGGTTTAATTGAGGGCTTCAAGTGTATTTACCCACCTCCCCTACACCAAACATACTTATTTTGCTAATTCATATTTTGGTTCCCTCAGATGTATTCTTTAGAGTGAGACACCCCTTCATCTATCCCCTACCGTTAGCATATGTTTTTATTTATTAGTGCGTCATCTTGAAGGGTATGTAAGTTCAAAGTATTGCCTAAGGTTGTCAGTGCTCTTAGCCCCCCCCCATTATGCACGTCCAAGTGATTAATTTATTTTAATATCTTTTTCAGTTTGATACGTGTCACATCACAGTAAAAGTACTTAACGTAAACGACTGGGATCCAATGTTTGGTTTCGGAGCGTACGATTTTTACGTTACTCGCGAAGAAATGACTCTGAAAAACATTAGCCTTGGCAGAATTCAAGTTTACGACAAAGATGTTCCTGATGAGATTACACTAGACTTGAGGGGATCAGATGTACGGTAAGCAGATGTGGTTATAGGTAGGGGGACAGAGAGGGGACCTAATCCGCGTTCAGAAATTTTAGGTGCACAAAATTTCAAAAAAATTACATAACGGTTTTAATCATTTCGTAGTTTTATTAAGACTAGCTGAATGTGCAGTTAATAAGTGAAAATAATGGTAATTAAATAATGATTATTAACAATTAAATTATTATTATTATAATAATTAAATAATTACTATTTAATTATTAAATGGTTAATAATTAAATAGTATTTAATTAATTGTGTTAATAAGCAATTTTTTTTAATATGGCCTGACAATTTTGTGGGAGTCAGGGGGGGGGGGGGCTAATCGAGATTTTGACCAGGGTGCAAGAGAGGCTCGAACCATCACTGACGGTAAAAATACTTCTGTTTGTATTTCTGTTTTCTTCGCTGTGTTTCTCCTCCCTCGCTCCCTCTCTCTCTTTCAATGTCGGAATTGAGGAGGTCATTTGTACGGTATTGGTTATCTTTCCATTTCATTTTCTCTCTCATCCTTTCTTTCACTTTCTCGTTCACACTCACTCATTCACTTTAATTCCCACCCCTTCTCTTTCTCTCGGTGAAATTTTACGTCCGATAATGGTTATCATTGATTATTATCGATTGTTATCTAATACAAGTTTATTATAGAGTGAACCTGATAAAGAAAATAAAAGAGTCTCTATTTTCCTCTAGTTGACTTGAATCCTTTTCTGGAGCCTGGAGCCCGACGCTAGACTTGAAATCCTTAGTCTGTGAGTACAAGGGTTCGAGTCCTAGTCTTGCTGGTTTTTTGGTTGGGGAGGGGGTCAGTGGGATGACTCTAAGCTTAGCCAGTGTTGACCCCCCTCTGAACGGGTACCTGGAAAAATCTGGGGAGGATAAACATGAAAAGTGTGCGAAAGCACAGGATGGCTGGCCCCAGCCCCCCATTGAACTTCCTGGCTGAAGGGCCATGAAACGGATATCAGCATCAGTGCTGTATCCTTTTTTATGCTTTTTTCCTATCTTCCTCTATCTATCAGGTGTTCGTATTCTGTCAATTTGAAGATCCTTATGATTTTATTTTATTTATATATATATATATATATATATATATATATATATATATATATATATATATATATATATATATATATATATATATATATATATATATATATATATATATATATATATATATATATATATATATATATATTTAATAAAACAAACTTTACAAAATAACCATCCACTGAAACCCAACGCACCAAGGTAATACCTGGATATGCCACTGATCCGGATGTAAAAATTATGATTTCCCACCTGTTGTCAAAAGATCGTAGATATACTTTGAAAATTAAAAGTCCATAAAAATGTGTATATTATTTTATATTGTAGTAATTTTAAGACCAAAGTGAACAAAGATCAAAGTGATGTGTGCCAATTCCTAGAGTCCCCCTCCTATAGCCCTAGACGGCAACAGAATTGAGCAAGTTATAGGATTTGTCTACCTCGGATCCCTTGTGAAATCGGAGGGGGGATCTGATCATGAAATTGAAAGGCATATTCGCCTAGCCTCTACCAGCTTTCCTCAGCTCAGTGAATCACTATGGAAGCGTCGAAGTATAAGCCCCACTACGCTAATTAAAGTCTACGAGGCGATCGTTAGAAGTACTCTCCTATACGGGTGCGAGACATGGGTTGTCAGGGTTGTCAAAGATCAAAATAGTAGTAAGCTCGATGTCCTTGATCAGGACTGGCTTCGTCGTATTCTACGCGTCAACTGCCATGAACGAGTAGTCAAAAGGAGATCTGCGAGTGCTGTAAACAACAGTACACAGTCTCGGAAATTGTAAAGAGACAACGGCTCATGTGGCTGGGCCATTGTCTGCGCTGTGTAAATTACCAATGCATCTCGAAGTCTACTATTAAAGCACAGCCGCTTGAAAATTAGAAATTTCGATCTGGAGGCCAGAAGAAAGATTGGTGGTCAGTGATGAAAAACGACGCAGAGCTGCTTGGAGGCTTCCTCCTCTTCGGTTGGCTCTGGGACAGTGATTGGCTGTGCCATGTCGAAGCCATTGCACTTAACCGTGCCTCATGGAAGACTTCGGTTGGAGAAGTTATGGATGCTGGGGGAGGTGGAGCAGTGTCTAGTTCCCGTCAAAAGTGAAAGAGTAAGTAAAAAGTAATTTTAGACTCTGAATTTTAAGCTAAGTGTTTAATACACCAAATTGCTCTATTCCTATGATTCACGTTCACTTTAAGTTTTTGCTGTGGTCGCAACTTATGCTTGGGAAGCTCTTTTTAAAAAAACTCATTAATTTTTTTTTTAATAGTTTTTTTTTCAAATTACATTAAACAGAGATGTTTTTAGTTTCTGGCCTGTTATCGAAAGATCGTAGATACAACTTAAAAGTTAAAAAGGCAATAAAATGGTATAGTTACTTTTGATTGAATAGTGAAATAATTTTTGGCCTTTTATCTCAGTGTTTAATATACCTTAAGTTGTACTATTCATATGATCCACGCTCAATTTAGATTTTTTCTGCGATGTCGACTTCTGCTAGGGAAGCTCTTTCCAAAAAACACCCATCAGTTTTTCTTAATAGGTTTTTCAATTACGTAAAATGGTGATGTTTTTGGTTCCTGACCTGTTACCAAAACATCGTAGATACAGCTTGAAAGTTCAAAAGACCATAAAATTGTAAGCTTATTTTTGATTGAATACTGAAGTAATTTTTTGGACTTTTTGGCTCGGCATTTAATATAACTTATGTTGTACTACTCTTATAGTTACATATATCTTATAGCTAATATATATATATATCTTAATATATTTTATATCTAACGCGTAGCGCTACGCGTTAGTGCTCCGGACTTGAATTCATGAGGTCAGGGGTTCGAGTCCTGGAACAGAGGTCAATGATGTGACCCTGTAAGGTACCTGCGCAACGCAGTCCATTGGTCAGCATGCGAAACAGTTTTAGTTTTTTTTTAGTACTCTTATTAATCATGTTTACCATAAAATTTTTCTTTGGCCAACTTTGGAGAAAGCATTCTCCAAAAAAACTAATTAATTTTTTTTTAGGTTTTTTGAAATTTCACAAGACGGGGATATTTTTGTGAAGGATCCCTCAATAGTGAATGTTACTACAGCTAACTTGGTAATAACAGCAAAAGACAATGGGATTCCATCAAGACAGGTAAGTTTGTAAACGAGGACCAGCTAAAAATCAAAAAAGCTAAAAAATCGAGGACCAGATCAAAAATCAAAACATATCATGACGAACGACATTATGGAGTTATTATGTCAGATGGAAAAAATATCGCTAAAAAAATATCGAAAGAAAAATCAAAAGAAGGATCTAGTTAGAAGATTATCAGACTTTACCAATCAGTACAGCAGGACTAAGAGCCTAGTACAGGAGCTGCCACCTAAGCTGCCACTGCAAGAAAATATATATAACATACTCACGTCTTTAATGTATAATATTGATCTGTATATTGTGTATATTCTCGATAGAGTAGAGTCAACAATTAAATACAGGCAAACTAAGCCACAACTATAAAAAACTGTACATAATATACACACAATATGTATAATATTAATCTGCATATATTGTGCATATTATCCATACAGGACAAGGAAAAAACTAAATACGCGGTGACTCAGTCGTAGAAACTGTACATAATATGCATGCAATGTGATTAATATTGATCTTTATAATCTGGGCATTTAACCCAGAGGAAGGTGGATCGAAACCTCATCGATATTATTTCAACTGAAAGTAAGGAGCAACATTAAAACTTAAAACGCACAGAAATTATTACGTTTATGAAGGGGGTTGCCCTCTCCTCAATACGTCGCTCTTTACGCTGAAGTTTTTTAGTACTTTTAAAAAAACTTCTTATTGTTCTGATTAAACGACCCTTGTATTTCGGGAGTCGTTCTTAAAGAACTGGGACAAAATTCAAACCTCCAATTTTTATGATCACTTAAAAAGGGCACTACAACTTTTAATTTCCGTTCGATTGAGCCCTCTCTCCGGAATATTCTAAGACCAATGGGTTGATAGGATCACCCATGAAAAATAAACAAAAAAAACAACAACAAAAAAAAAACACGCATCCGTGATCTTTCTTCCGGCAAAAAATAGAAAATTCCACATTTTTGCGGATAGGATGTTGAAGCCTCTGAAATAGGGCTCTCTGATATGCTGAATCTGATGGTGTGATTTCCATTTAGATTCTTCGTTTTTTAGGGGGTGCTTTTTCCACTTTTTTGAAAATCAGGCAAATTTTTCTCAGGCTCGTAGCATTTGATGTGTAACACTAAACTTATTGAAACTTATATATTTGGAATCAACATTATAAGCCGTATCTTTTAATAAATCTATCGGTATCAAAGTTCCCTTTTTTAGAGTTTTGGTTACTATTGAGCCGCGTCGTTACAGTTCGTTTTACGACGAACTTTACCTTACTTACAGTTCATTACGACGAACTGTTTGATCGATACAGCAAAAGGAAAAGCTACGTACGTGATGCCTCAGTCACAATCGTAAAATCTTACGTAATATGTACAATATTCGCTTCTCGTGGCGATTTATTTTTATAGTTATTCAATTTGACTTTCTTTATCAAGTATTTTTTTTTTTTTTTAAATTGAAAGTTTATCAGGCAACTTTTGTGGTAATTTTACCTACACAACACCCATATAAACCGAGGGTTATATTTTTGTGAAGCAAAGTAATGACAATTAGAACCGCCCATTAACGCTAGGCTCGGAATTAAAATTTATTTCGGTAGGCAAAATAAATAAATTACATCAATAAGATTAGATTTATGTTTGGGGTTTTAGTAATTAGTACTGTGTCATAATTGTGTGCTTTTCTATGGTCATTGCTAACCATAACGCTTAAAATTATTTTTTAGTAGTAAACATATAAAGAAATGATTAATTTTCGTTCCGTTGATTCAACTTCCGAGCAATCTTTAGATAATCCGGATTACCACAACCCTGATTAATTAGGAGCTAGCGAGATCCTCTTTTGCTACAATTAGCAGACAAATAGCGTTGCAACTCTTTAGTTCTAAAGAGAACTAAAGAGTTCTTTAGTTCTAAAGAGGGTAAAGATGATCCCATGCTTAGTTTTTTGCGGCAAATCAAAAAGCGTTATGTCATATTTTTGTCCAACAAGGTTTTCCCTCTCTAATAGTATCTCTCTCTAACTAACGCTCTCTAGCCTCTTTAACAAAGCAAGTTATATTTCCCCGTTTCCTCCCATCTTATTTGTCTCCTAAGATTTTTGGAGGGTTCTCTTTTTATTCAAAATGCATTGTGTCCTAATTTCCCGATCACAAAAGTAGTTGAACACTGAAGCTGTAAATGCTGAAACCTGTTTTTTTTCGAATATTTATTTAAAAAAAGCTTACTAATAATACCGAAAAAATTCAATTTTTATGATTGCCTATAAATCTGTGGTAAGAAATATATCGTATTTTGAATCACCACCACTAAATTGCAATTGCTCGTCTCATTCATACTTGTTGAACGCCCAGGGACTGGTATAGCTTTCTGTCTTTTGGCCCCATAACCTCCTAGGCTATGGACCCACTGTTGTTTCCAAAAAGAATCTTCCTTTGAATAATATTTTAAGAATCGTTGCGGACGAATATTTTTGAAAAGATTTGGAAAAGATATAGTTTCAATCTCGTTGGATTTATTGGATAAAGCAAAAGTATTAAAAAGGTAAAATAAGCTATTTTTAGGATCGTGTCGTTTCTACACCCCCCCCCCCACACATTCATGGAGACCTAACACCATGTTCCCGCTCCAAAATTCAGCCCTCTAGTCCTAATGTATTTTTTAAATAGTTATTTATATACTTTTTGTAAGCAATTTTATGTGAGCAGAATTTTAATTCGTGATATATTTTATAAAATATAATCAAAACTAACCATTTGAACTTTTTATCAGAAGCTATTTAAACCCCTGGGGCTCCCACTGAACACCCTGGGGTCCATTTACATTCTTTTTTGTATAATTTCTTACAACTTTATCCTGATTTAAAACATTCACAAAAATGTTGTTCATCTCTCCTTAACACTTCCCTTATAGTTATTTGAGGCCATGTTCCTATCTTGACCTGGGGCAAGTCTGGACTCACTACCTCTTCTCACTTCCTTGACATGCTAGAACAATATGTCACTATTGTGCTGTTTGGCTGTCTCTTCCAAATACCCATAGTTTTACCCATACCCTCCGACCCACATTTTCTAGAATTCATATTTTAATACTTTCTCTACTTCCCTTACTTTCTTCTTATTCTCGTCATTAGTCTCGTTATTAGTTATTCTTGTCTTAGTCTCGTTATTATCTGTCATTCAGATACTTCTTGTACATGTGCCTTCTCCCTCTTAAAGCGTTTTCGCTAATATTTCTAGCTGTGTTTCTAAATATACTCCCTAAGACATTCTCTGCTACTTTGCAAACTATTTTTTGTAAATTATTCCATCTGTCTTCTATATTGTAAAATTTTAAGCTATGTATTTTCATATCCAGCTTTTCCTGGAAATTTCCTCTCAAATACTCTTCGTAGAGTCGATCAACGCCACAAATACGCGCAAGGTTGTTACTTCTCCTAAATTTCAGGTCTCAGTTATCTTTAGGTACTACTAGGTGGTGATCTAGGACATCATCTATTACTATTTGCACCAACATGGGCGTTAGAATCCCCTAATACAAACACTATATTTCTCTCTTGGACTTTTTATGCCCTTCGAATAACTTCTAGAGCCAAAGCGTAAATACTGGGGGGGGGGGATTGAACTTACGAAGATTTGCGACGCCCAGTGGTGCTAATTCACAAAATTGTGGGGGGGGGATTTGTATTTTTTCGATTATTTGCAACAAAAACACCAAGAAAAAGGTATTGTTCAATGAAAGTATCTCTCAAATCTTGGGGGGGGGGTGACCCCTTTACAAATTTGTGCCACTGGCAATGTCCAACATTGATGGATAAATTTTTAAATATAAGAAGTAATAAGAGGGCGAATGCATTTGTGTTTTTCAAGTACGAAACTGTCAGTGGCTCCTAGAGATCAAGAGTCCGTCCCATAAAATAGACAATCCTAACAAAGCGGAAACAGTAGAATAAAAATGAATGGTTGTGGTTGAAGCAGAGCCGTTCCTAGGAAAGGGGTAACAGGGGTAGTTGCCCCAGGTGCCTTGGCTTGGGGGACGTCGTGGCTGGGGAATAGCTCACTTTTTGCACTTGTTTCGGATTTTTTTGCTTTGAGTCGAGAGGGAGGCACTTTCCTCGGGCACCACCAACCCTAGGAACGGCTCGGGGTTGAGATTAATTTATGTTTTAGGATTTATAATAAGATTTAGCTTAATTTTCCTAGGTTCCGAGGACCTTCTACAAGTGAACCACCAAACCCGTTGTTACTTAGTCATTTTTCAAAATTCTTGACTTTAGTGTTTGTATTATGAACAACATTCTAATGTTATTTATTTATTAATTCCAAAATGCGGTAAGCTTTACCAAAAGGTAAGCTTTACCAAGCTTACCTTTATGTCTAGTGACTAAATTATTTCTCTCAACTTTATCGTTTTATAAAACTTTTATGAATTGTTTTTATAAACTAATGAATTTATTTCTAGGCTTCTGTGCCAGTTACTGTGCATTTCCCAGCGGAATTGATTGTGCGTAGTCAGTTGGCGGGATTTGGTGATGATCTGCTCCTTCCAATTATACTTGGCTCAATTCTTGTTGGATTTATGTTCCTTGTGGCTGGACTCGTAGCTTATATCTGCCACAAGTATGTGATATTCTTTTTACTTCTGTAAACAGGGGGGGAAATTCCGATAAAACTTGCATGATTCACAGAGGCTAATTTTAAATTGATACTTGAACTTTATTAAATCAACACAGTAAACAAAAGACCAAATTAAAACAATGGTAATAAGAGAGGTGGAACTCGATGCGTCATCTTTATCACAAGAAACTACTACTAATAACTCACTGAAGCCGCCTGAGGCAAACACAGCTGTACACGCTCCTCCCCCATCCCAACCCACTCAAAGCCTCTCTATTTAAACCCTTCCAAGAAGTTTCAATTTCATTTGACTCCTTTAGTACGGCCTTTTCCCGCCCCATTTTAGGACGACCTGCTTTACGTTCGGCCCAAGATAGATGACCGAAAAGGACGATCTTTACCAATCTGTCATCCTTCATCTGCAAAACATGTCCTAACCATCTCAACCTTTCTCCAATTAGAGACCTATAAAATGGGATTAAATTTTCCGTATAGCTTACTGTTTGAAATTAATTTAAGAAAAACCAAATTTTTCCGAGGGAAGTAAAGAGCGAAGCTGAAACTTAAACGGAAAAAAGTTATTATTTTAAAGCCTACCTAATATATATTAACGGAGTTGTCGCACATAAGCTGGCTAGATATATCTCTCAATGAACTTAGGATAGCGCAAAAATAGTGTTTTAATGAAAACACGAAAGTCAAGCGTTCTGTACAGGACTTTTTAGTTAAAAATCAAAAGTAAGTATGTAGCCTGACGAGATTAAGCGAATCTGTAAAGCTTTTCTTAGTCTTACACCAGTTTCGACATTAGTCACTTTCAGTATATAAATAAAATCATCTTAATAACATGTTCGTAAAACTAAATATTTTTTAATAGCCGCGAAGCAATTGAACAGCGTACAGAAACATTGAATTGATTTATCCAGCAGTATTTTGCTCTCACCAGCTATTATACCTATAGTGGGTAATATACAGTCTTAAATTGTAAGAAATATGCTTTAGTAGCACTTGAAATGAAGATCAAGTAAGACATAATATGAAATCTAGAAATCCGATTATTTTTCTCTATACAAGAGTAAATTTCAAGCTATGATACAAATTCTAAAGCTAGTCTATAGTCCTAATACTATCAAGATGGCCTTACTTCGAACTTGTGTACAAACTAATCACGACATGGCCTTTTAAGAACCAAAACGAGAGCCAGTCATTGGACTGAGCCATTGTGCAGAAGTGATACCAAAATAAACTTAAAAAAATAAAGAAAATCCTAAAATGGATTTTTGCTTTATCTTAAAAGAGATTGATCCTAAAAGGGATTAATAATATTGGGATTCTATAAAAGCTATCCTTAATTGGTTTGAACTTACTGTACTAAAACTCCTTTAGTATGTTGTATTTTCCGTAAAGTGCTGGTTTTGTATAATCATAAAAGTAGTGGGAAACATATTTAGCTGGTTTTTTATACTAGTTATATTAATATATATTAAATAGGTTGTGAAGTAACAACTTTTGTCCGTTTTACGTTTCAACTTCGCTCTTTACTTCCCTTGGAAAAATTTTGTTTTATAAAATCAAACTTTGTTCATTATCGGTGAAAATTTAATGCAGAAACAACGCTGCCAAAAATCTTTTTTATTTATACGGAATAATGTATGCTCGCTTTAAGTTTTAATGTCACTTCTTAGTTTCAGTCGAAATTATTCACAAATATGACTTATGATTCAAGTGAACATACCACTAGATGCCTATTTTTTAGGTTTCTTCCGAATATAATAATTTTTTTTGGCGCGAATTCAATTTTAAACCCTTATGAAGAAAAGCTGTAGCCACTTTGCATCCTATATATCATCCTACCCTTTTTATTGTTTTTTTTTTAAATAAATAGTTTTTCCATTTTTCTTTCCCTACTCGGCTTATCAAAAACTTTAATTTCCCCCTTAAATCAATCAACAGTATATTTCCGCTATTCGCCAAAACAGTTGATAAATAACAGAAAACACTCCCTAGAGAATATGGAGAAAGTAGGTAACATTAGACGTTTAGCAATTAGCACTGAAAATACTTCCTAGAATACAATATTTCTTATGCCATATAAAAACACCGAATTTTCAACAATTCATCATTCATATTTTGAAAAAAAACTTTTTATTTCGGGTCTCCAATCGCCTTCAAATGGCTCACAGAACTGATATGCTATTTGAATTACCCTTATTCCATGCCTATCAACCTTAGTTCTGCCCCAGGATGGATGGATGATAGACTATCTATATCTATCTATATCTAGACTATATCTATCAATAAGTTTAATGACATCATTTTTATACAATTTTGAAAAAGGACCTATGCCAGCTTTGCCTGTCACTCAGGCTATCTCTCTTGGCTTTTTTTTATTAATTAGCCAGGGCTCTCAACTTTTTCATCACAGTCCACCTAGGTGATTTTAATTCGCTAGACGTTTTAGATAAGGAAATTGAAAACAAAGAAAGTATATATGCTATTAAATCTACAAAGAAATCGTTTGTAATTTCAACCCCATTCCCAGGTATTAACACAGGGATAGGGGTCTTTGAATCCAAGTCTCTTTCTCTGGTCCTATAGTCAAATTTAAAATGATATTCAAGAAACTTCAAGCTACTCTTGAAGTTCAAACCCGTGTAAATTAATATAGCCTATTTACGGTGAAACCCTTTGAGAAATAGCGCAAACAGTGCCATTTTAGTGCCATATGGCACTTGCAGATGGCAAAATTTATAAAAAGTACGTAGATATGAGAAACAGCTTTTAAATGAGCCTTTAAGAATCTCTATGGTGTTGTAGTAGCCCGCTAGACCTTTTTAAAAAAAAAGAAAAAAAAAAAAACACCAAAAAAACGGGAGGCAGATCAGTGCTACCGATGCAAAAAAGTGATTTTCCTTGTTGTTCATGGAGAGGGACAGTACCGTCCATGTACAAGGTTTTGACCACGTTGATTTCAACATTACACTTTTAATTTTGATCTGGCGCCATTTTTGATGGGTTTCAGGCTTTTTTCGAAATCACCATAAATTTCCTTTTGTAATAAATTTTTAATTATAAGATAAACTTAAATAATAATTTCCATTCCAGAGTCAGTGTCAGCTGGGTTTTTTTTCCACCAGGCAGTTTTTTTTCAAAGCTCGTTTTTTTAACGTTTGGTTACTATGGGCTTTGGATCGCTTCTTACTGGGTTGCAGCTGCCGCTGCAACCATAATACCTTGCCGGGACATGCTTTAAAAAAGTGAGCCTATAAAATGACTGAAAAAAAACAACAACAGCGAATGCCGATATTCTCGATACGATAAATGCGATACCAATAGGCACGATACCGATACGCGCGATATCGATACGCCTGATACCACATACAGCCCCTCCCCAGGGACTATGGAGGGCCACATCATTATCAAAACCATATATATTGGACCTTCTAACTATGTTAAACAAAATGGCTATCTCAAAATTTTGATAGGACTAGTTGGAGGGATGGGCCAGTAGGGAGGGGGTGGGGGGGGGCTATTAGCCCTACGATCTTTTCGGTCACTTAAAAAGGGCACTTACAAATTTAATTCCCTTTCGAATGAGCTATTACACACCTCTCTATGATGATCTGGTCACCCCCTAGCCCTTATAAAAAAAAAGAAAGAAAAAAAAAGAAGACACATCACTGATGTCTTAGCAAAAAAGCGTATTTCATCCGTGTTCGTGGTGGAGGACTGTATTCACACTACATAAGGTTTCGGACCACATTGTGTCTTTCTGCATACTTTTTATTGTAATCTAACGCTATTTAAAAGGGGTGTCGTGATCTCGCTCGTAATAACCACTCGTATGTTTTTGAAACAAACTTTTACTTCTAAGATTAACCGAAACAATAGGTACCATTTCTGATTCAGTGTCAAATGGCAATTTTTTCCCATTAGACAGTTTTTTTAAAACACGTTTTTCAACTTTTGATTACTATGGGCTGTGGTTCGCTCTTTACTAGGTTGCAGCTGCCGCTGCAACCATGATATATTGGACCTTTGAACTATGTTAAACAAAATGGCTATCTCAAAATTGTCATAGGACTTGTTGGGGGGGGGGGGAGGGGGCCTGTAGGGAGGGGGGGCTATTTTTCCTCCAATCTTTTCGGTCATAGGCAGCGCGCTAGCGCTGCCTAAGTAAAGAACGATGTGGGAACAATGTGTGTTTTTTTTTCTCTATACCCGGGTACATTGTACCGAAGGAGTTGACGTAGAAAGTTTGAAAAGGGCTAATTCGATTGGAAATTGGAGTAGCTAGCGCCTTTTTTAATAGTCGAAAGTGATTAGAGGGCAACTAGCCCCCTCCCATGCCCATTATTCCTCCAAACACATTCAATCAAAATTTTCAGATAGCCAGTTTGTTTAGCGTAGTTAATTTCCAGATAGAAAATATGTTTTTGAGGAGGACACTCCCCCACAACCCTCAGGGCAAGGGTTTTAAGTAATGCCCTGGGGACATATAAGGTTTTTATATAAGGTGTTGTCGTAGAAACTTCAAAAAAGGCTCATTCGATTGGAAATTCAATGGGGTAGTGCCATTTTTGATCGTCGAAAGGGATTGGAGGGCAACTAGCCCCCCCCCCCATGCCACTCATTCCCCCAAACGCATCCAATCAAAATTTTGAGATAGCCATATTGTTCAGCGTAGTTGATTTGCAGATAGAAAATATGTTTTTGAGGAGGACACTCCCCCAGAGCCCTCAGGGCAAGGGTTTTAATTTATGCCCTGGGAGCATATAAGGTTTTTAAAGAAGGCGTTGTCGTAGAAACTTCAAAAAAAGCTCATTAGATTGGAAATTCAAAGGGCTAGTGCCCTTTTTAATTGTCGAAAATGATTTGAGGGCAGCTAGCCCTCCCCCACGCCCATCATTCCCCCAAACACATCCAATAAAAACTATGAGATAGCCATTTTGTTCACCGTAGTTGATTTCTAAATAGAAAATATGTTTTTGAGGAGGACACTCCCCCGGATCCCTCATGGCAGTAGTATCCATGTATAAGGTCTTAATTACACAAGGATATACACATGAATATACAGTGCAGTTTGACGTGCACATTGTAAAAAGCGCACACCTGTTCCATTTCTTTGAAGTATGTGCTATCAGACTGGTTTCTGATTTTATGGATAATTGCCTAAACTTGAGAGTAGTTTGTTATTAATGCGTCACTGCTAATTAAAGAATCGGTTGCTAAACTCAGAATTGATTGATTGGCATATGGATTTATATCATTTTGAGTAAAAGCTAATTCTATTTGCAAAAAAAGGGTAAGAGATTCGCGAATTGGACTGTACGAACCATATTAATTGAAAAATAGGGAAAAAAACAGAGCTAGATAGCATTTGCAAATTGGATTGTATGAAGGTGGAGAAAAAAGGGTTAAACTGATTATCAGTTAATGTAACCCCTCGGGGTTGTTAACCCAGGCTATTTGTAATACATTTCAGACGGAAGTCAATCTATGAAAATAATTGATGATTATAGAATGATATTATGAGTTGACCTCACTTTATTTTTCCGATGTGGTCTGTATTATATACGTGTTGCTTTTGGATAGTAATGTCAATTTAAAATGGAGTCTAATTTTTTAATATACTAAAAAGTTGATACTAAGAGAGATTTAGATGGCAAGAAAAGAATTTTAATAAATAAATTCAGAACAAACATTAGAAATCCTTGAAAATAAAGTAGTATGGTGTATGTTAGTACGAACCATCAAGGATCATAAGCACCAACGACCCTAACCACCAGAGACCTCAACCCCCCAAAGTTCCCCTATCCATAAACTTGAAGGGCACCCCTCCCCTCCAACTTTTTGGCCCCTCTACCCCCCATTTTTTTTGAATTTTTTTGAAGTTTTTTTTTAACTTTTTTTTATTTTTTTAACATGTTATATTGCGTCAACTTTTTTTTACATGTATTCGCAAAAGATGGAAAATGCTTAAAACATTAAAAAATCAAATTCAATATTTTCAAAATTCGAAACGAGAATGATATAGATGTTTGGCATGACCTTTACTTTTAGAAAAACATTGTTTGTAGTAGCACTTTTTTTTATTGGACAATTTTTTTTTTTACTTCGAAATTATTCAACTTTTTTTAAGTATCTTGAATTGACATGAAATATGCTTATGGCTCTCACAATTGTACTCTATGCTTGCTCAGAGACACGATGCCGCTTTCCCACTGGTACTTTATGGCGGGTTATCGACACTACCTAGTTTATTGCATGTATTAAATCAGTATTTTTTACGCAGTGGAACGATAAACACATAAGTTATATCTTTAAAAAAGTGAAGATGGAGCATTTTAATAAAGTGTGTTTACATGACAATGTTATTGTAGCATTGAACGCCGACAAGGAGAAGTATTTAAACTATGAAACAAGTATAAATGGTAGCACTATTGGAAATGTATGCATGCATTGTCATGACAATAAGGAATTAAATTTCTTTGGAGTACCGAAAAAATTCAACTCTTATGTTGGTGGATATGCGAGATTGAGATCTTCAGAGATGATTGCACTCAAAGAGAATGCAAACATAAAAATAATCGTTGATGATAGAGGACAACTCCTTGCTACTGTTGCAGGTAACACATTACCTACTGATACCTCCTATCGTCAGCTCTCGGGTATTAACATTCAACGGAAGGTCAAAAAAAGAAAGGCCTACTCTTCTACTAATATCATAAACCATATCTTGTCTACGTGTCGAAATTGTTACCTGTGTAAAAATAATGTGATAATAGACAGTGAAATTGCCAGAAAAACCAAAAGGGCATTGGCAGAAAATATCATTATAGAATATAAATATGAATCGGTTAAGAACCAAAGTACCAGCAAACGTCAATGCCATTGATCAAACAGTCAATGGACCAAGTAATACCGGAAACGAAAAGCATATTGAGCCTGTCGATGACACACCAGTAAAAACTGTGTATGACTCAAAATGGAATAATGATTATTCTACTGATTACGAACTAAGATAAGACAATAGCCACAATATCAAGAGAGAACATGGTGAACTATTTTATGGAACAGATTCAAAATGTCCAAAGTTGATCATTAATATTAACAATGTATCATAATATATTTCTGTATTAATATACTACATAGCATTATTTCATTAAAAATATATTATGCATTACATTGTTATGTGTTCATTATTTTTAGAGTAAGCTAGTATATAAAACGTTTAGAATGTCTATTAAAGCATCGGAGATGTAAGAAAAGGAATTTGCATACATCTATTGTCAGACACATGGGATAACATTGACAAAATCTAAGTATCAGAATGAATAAATTTTTTATCAACATCTGTTGTTTGATATGTCATTATGAAAAAATTTTAAGTAAGTAAGTAACAAACTATTTCTTGAATTCACCTCTTGGATACACAATACAGAAATATAATTCAGGAAATTATGAAAAAAATTTAACAAATTCTTTATTAACATTCTTTATCGATTGAATCCGCTTCCATCAACATCCTTTGTCAGATACATCGAATACAATTGACAAAATGTACATATCAGAGTGAATAAATACTTTATCATCATCCTTTATCGCATATGTCTGATAAAATTGACAAAATCTAAGTATCAGAGTGATTAAAATCTAAGTATCAGAGTGATTAAATTCCATTTCAACATCCCTTTCTCGGATACATGGGATAAAATTTACTAAATCTAAGCATTAGAGTGAATAAATGCCTTATCAACATCATTTGTCGGGTATATTCGGATAAAATTGACAAAATCTAAGTATCAGATTGATTAAATTCTATATCAACATACATTCCTCAAATACATGGGACAAAATTGACAAAAGCTAAACGTCAGAGTGAATCATTTTTTTTTATTAACATCTTTTGTCAGATACAACGAATATAGTTGACAAAATCTAAGTATCAGAGTGAATAAATGCTTTATCACCATCTTTTGTCGAATATATTGGATACAATTCAAAAAATCTACATGCCAGAGTGAATAAATTTTTTATTAACCCCTTTTGTTAAATATATCATACATAATTGACAAAGTCTAAATATCAGAATCAATAAGTCCATTATTATCATCATAATTCCGTTATATCGGATATAATTAACAATATATATTTATCAGATTGATTAAATTCTATATCAACATCCATTTCTCGAATACATGGGATAAAATTGACAAAAGTTAAGTATCAGAGTGATTAAATGCTTTATCAGCATCCTTTCTCTGATATCTCGGATAAAATCTAAGTATCAGAGTGATTAGATTCTATATCAACATTCATGTCTTGGATACATGTAATCAAATTGACATAATATAAGTCTCGGAATGAATAATTTTTTTTTATCCACATCTTTTATAAGTTAAAGCGGATTCAATTGACAAAATCTATGTATTATGAAAAAATTGTAAGTAAGTTGTTAAAAAACTCTTTCTTGAATTCACCTCTTGTATACACAATACAGAAATTTAATTCAGGAAATTATGAAAAAAATTGAACAAATTCTTTATTAACATTCTGTGCATTAGAATAAATAAATTCCTTATCATCATCCTTTGACGGTTACATTGGATAAAATTGACAAATTTAACTATCAGAGTGAATAAATTCGTTATTTATTCTTACCCCAGAGGGGGGGATCTTAACCCGGAGTTAGCCTATGTGCATTACTTTATTATATGGATATGCCGTCCTCGCTATTACTATCATCTATCCTGAATGAACGTTGAATGGAGATATAGAAATTTTTTTATATCAACACCTTTTGTCAGATAAATCAAATATAATTGACAAAATCTAAATATCAGAGTGAATAAATGCATTATCAAAATCCTTTGTCGGATATGTCGGATAAAATTGACAAAATCGAAGTGTCAGAGTGAATAAATTTTTTCCATCAACATCTTTTATCAGATACAACGAATATAATTGACAAAATCGAATCGTCAGGGTGAATAAATACTTTATCAGCATCCTTTGTAGATTCTGTCGGATAATTGACAAAAGCTAAGTATTATGAAAAAATTGTAAGTAAGTAAGTAACAAACTCTTTCTTGAATTCACCTCTTGGATAAACAATACAGAAAATTAATTCAGGAAATTATGAAAAAAATTAAACAAATTCTTTATTAACATTCTGTGCATTAGAATAAATAAATTCCTTATCATCATCCTTTGACGGTTACATTGGATAAAATTGACAAATTTAACTATCAGAGTGAATAAATTCGTTATTTATTCTTACCCCAGAGGGGGGGATCTTAACCCGGAGTTAGCCTATGTGCATTACTTTATTATATGGATATGCCGTCCTCGCTATTACTATCATCTATCCTGAATGAACGTTGAATGGAGATATAGAAATTTTTTTATATCAACATCTATTGTCAGATACATCGAATATAATTGACAAATCTAACTATCAGAGTGAATAAATTCATTATCAAAATCCTTTGTCGGATATGTCGGATAAAATTGACAAAATCGAAGTGTCAGAGTGAATAAATTTTTTCCATCAACATCTTTTATCAGATACAACGAACATAATTGACGAAATTGAATCGTCAGGGTGAATAAATGCTTTATCAGCATCCTTTGTCGATTCTGTCGGATAAAATTGACAAAATCTAGGTGTTAGAGTGAATTTTTTTATCAACATCTTCTCTCGGATACATCCGATAAAATTGACAAAATCTAAGTATCAGATTGAATAAATGCTTTATCAACATCATCTGTCGGATATGATGAATAAAATTGACAAAATCTAAGTACCAGAGTGAATAAATTCATTATCAACGTCCTTTGTCTGATATATCGGATAAAATTGACAAAATCTAATTATCAGAGTAATTAAATTCTATATCAACATTCCTTTCTCGGATACATGGGATAAAATTGATAAAATCTAGTCGAATCGTCATTTGTCGGATATGCCGGACAAAATTTTTTATCAAAGAAAAATGGCAAACAAGAATGGCTTGCTTTTTGCAAGCCATTCGTACTATACCTTAAACGCATTCAGATATTTCCTTGATAAAAAAAATTTGTCCGACATATCCCGCAAATGATGTTGATAAAGCATTTATTCAGCCTGATACTTAGATTTTGTCAATTTTATCCGATGTATCTGACAGAGGAAGTTGGTAAAAAAAAATATTCACTCTAACACTTAGATTTTGTCAATTTTATCCGTTATATCCGACAAATGATATTGATAAAAAAAATTTTCACGCTGATACTTAGTTTTTCTCAATTTTGTCCGACATGTGAGTTTTATCTGACATATCCGACAAATGATGTTGAAAATTCATTTATTTACTCTTGTACTTAGATTTTGTCACTTTTATCGGATATATTCGACAAAGGATGCTGATAAAGCATTTATTCAGTCTGATACTTAGATTTTGTCAATTATATTCGATGTATCTGACAATAGATGTTGATATAAAAAAAATTATTCACTCTGACGCTTATATTTTTTCAATTTTATCCCATGTACTCGAGAAAGGGCTGTTGATATAGAATTTAATCAATCCGATACTTAGATTTTGTCAATTTTATCCGATATACCCGACAAATGATGTTGATAAAGCATTTATTCACTCTGATACTTAGATTTAGTAAACTTTATCCCATGTATCCGAGAAAGGGATTATGATATGGAATTTAATCACTCTGATACTTAGATTTTAATCACTCTGATACTTAGATTTTGTTAATGTTATCCGACATATCCGATAAAGGATGCTAATAAAGTAATTTACTCTGATATTTACATTTTGTCAATTTTATTCGATGTATCTGACAAAGGATTTTGATGGAAGCGAATTCAATCGATAAAGAATGTTAATAAGAATTTGTTCAATTTTTTCATAATTTCCTGTATTAAGTTTCTGTATTGTGTATCCAAGAGGTGAATTCAAGAAAGAGTTTGTTACTTACTTACTTACAATTTTTTCATAATGACATATCCAACAACGGATGTTGATAAAGAATTTATTCATTCTGATACACAGATTTTGTCAATGTTATCCCATGTGTCTGACAATAGATGTATGCAAATTCCTTTTTTTACATCTCTGATGCTTTAATAGACATTCTAAACGTTTGATATGCTAGCTTACTCTAAAAATATTGAACGCATAACAATGTAATGCATAATATATTTTTAATGAAATAATGCAATGTAGAATATTAACATAAAAATATATTAAGATACATTATTAATATCAATGATCAACTTTGGACATTTTGAATCTGTTCCATAAAATTGTTCACCATGTTATCACTTGATATTGTAGCTATTGTCTTCTCTTAATTCGTAATCAGTAGAATAATTATTATTCCATTTTGAGTCATACACAACTTTTACTGGTGTGTCATCGACAGGCTCAATATGCTTTTCGTCTCTGGTATTATTTGGTCCATTGACTGTTTGATCAATGGAAGTAACGTTTGCTGGTACTTTGTTTTTCATCGATTCATCTTTATATTTCATAGTGATATTTTCTGCCAATGCCCTTTTTATTTTTCTGGCAATTTCACTGTCTATTATCACATTATTTTTACACAGGTAACAGTTTCGACACGTAGACAAGATATGGTTTATGATATTAGTAGAAGAGTAGGCCTTTCTTTTTTTGACCTTCCTTTGAATGCTAATACCCGAAAGCTGACGATAGGATGTATTAGTAGGTAATATGTTACCTGCAACAGTAGCAAGGAGTTGTCCCCTATCATCAACGATTATTTTTATGTTGGCATTCTCTTTGAGTGCAATCATCTCTGGAGATCTCCATCTCGCATATACACCAACATAAGAGTTGAATTTTTTCGGTACTTCAAAGAAATTTAATTCCTTACTGTCATGACAATGCATTCATACATTTCCAATAGTGCTACCATTTATACTTGTTTCATAGTTTAAATACTTCTCCTTGTCGACGTTCAATGCTACAATAACATTGTCATGTAAACACACTTTATTAAAATGCTCCATCTTCACTTTTTTAAAGGTATGACTTATGTGTTTATCGTTCCACTGCGTAAAAAATACTAATTTAATTCATACAATGAACTAGGTAGTATCGATAACCCGCCATAAAGTACCAGTGGGAAAGCCGCATCGTGTCTCTGAGCAAGCATAGAGTACAATTGTTAGAGCCATAAGCATATTTCATGTCATTTAAGATACGTAAAAAAAAGTTGAATAATTTCGAAGTAAAAAATAAAAAAAATTTGTTCAATAAAAAAAAGTGCTACTACAAACATTATTTTTCTAATAGTAACGGTCATGACTAACATATCCATACCATTCTCATTTTGAATTATGAAAACATTAAATGTCATTTTTTAATGTTTTAAGTATGTTTCATCTCATTCGAAGACATGTAAAAAAAGTTGAAAAAATGTAACATGTTAAAAAAAATAATAAAAAAAAGTAAAAAACTTCAAAAAAAAAATTCAAAAAAAGGGGGAGAGGGGGCCAAAAAGTTGGAGGGGAGGGGGTGCCCTTCGAGTTTGGGGATAGGGGACCTTTGGGGGGTTGAGGTCTCTGTGGGTTAGGGTCGTTGGTGCTTATTATCCTTGATGGTTTGTACTCATATATACCTTACTACTTGATTTGCAAGGATTTCTAAGGTTTGTTCTGAATTTCTTTATTAAAATTCTTTTCTTGCCATCTACATCTCTCTTAGTATCATCTTTTTAGTATACTATAACGTTAGACTCCATTTTATATTGACATTACTGTCCAAACAACACACGCGTATTATACAGAACATATCGGAGAGGTAAAGCTAGGTCAACTCACAATGTCATTTTATCATCATCAACCATTTTCATAGATTAATGTTGCCTCAAGTTTATAACAAATTGCCTGAGTTAACAACCCTGAGGGGTTACCTTAACTGATAATCAGTTTAACCCTTTTTTCTCCACCTTCATACAATCCAATTCGCAATGCTATCTAGCTCTGTTTTTTCCCTAGTATTTAAATAATATTGTTTGTATAGTCCAATTCGCGAATCTCTTACCCTTTTTTTTGCAAATCGCGTTAGTTTTTACACAAAATGATATAAATCCATATGCCAATCAATCAATCAGGAGTTTAGCATCCGATTCTTTAATTAGCAGGACGCCTTAATAACAAACTACTCTCGAGTTAAGGCAATTGTCCAAAATATCAGAAACCAGTCTGATAGCACATACTTCAAAGAAATGGAACAGGTGTGCACTTTTTACAATGTGCGCGTCAAACTGCACTGTATATTCATGTGTATTTCCTTGTGTAATTAGGACCTTATACATGGATACTACTCATGGCAAGGATTATAAGTTATGCCCTGGGGGGATATAAGTATTTTATTGAAATCTTTGTCGTAGAAACTTGAAAAAGGGCTCATTCGATTGGAAATTGGAGTGGCTAGTGTCCTTTTTAATAGTCGAAAGGGATTGGAGGGCAACTAGCCCCCCCCCCCGCCCATCATTCCGCCAAACACATCTAATAAAAATTTGAGATTGCTATTTTGTTAAGCGTAGTTGATTTCAAGATAGAAAATATGTTTTTGAGGAGGACACTCCCCCACAACCCGCAGGGCAAGGGTTTTAAGTTATGCCCTGGGGGCATATAAAGTTTTTATAGTAGGCGCTGTCGTAAAAACTCCAAAAAAGGCTCATTCGATTTGAAATTCAATGGTCTAGTGCCCTTTTTAATAGTCGAAAGTGATTGGAGGGCAACCAGCCCCCCCCCACGCCCATCATTTCCCCAAACACATCCAATCAAAATTTTGAGATAGCCATTTTGCTCAGCGTAGTTGATTTCCCCATAGAAAATATGTTTTTGATGAGGACACTCCCCCACAACTCACAGGGCAAGGGTTTTAAGTTATACTCTGGGGGCATATAAGGTTTTTAAAGAAGGCGTTGTCGTAGAAACTTCAAAAAAAGCTCTTTCGATTTGAAATTCAAAGGGCTAGTACGCTTTTTAATAGTCGAAAGTGATATGAGGGCAACTAACACCCCTCTCACGCCCACCTTTTTCCCAAACACATCCAATAAAAATTTTTTGACAACCATTTTATTCAACGTTGTTGACAGTTTTGGAAATTAGGTCTTTAAGGATGATAACCCCTCCCCCCACAGCCCTCAGGGCAAGGGTTGTAACTTATGTCCTGGGGCCATATAAAGTTTTTATTGAAAGCGTTATCGTAGAAACTTCAAAAGGGCTCATTCAATTGGAAATTGAAAGGCCTAGTGCCTTTTTTAATAGTTGAAAGTGATTTGTTAGCGACTAACGCCTCTCTCTTGCCCACCATTTTCCCCAACACATCGAATTAAATTTTGAGATATCCATTTTGTTCAACGTAGTTGAAAGTTCTGGAAATGAGGTCTTTTAGGATGATAAACTCCACAGAACCCTCGATGCGAGGGTTGTAGGTTTTGCCCTGGGGTATTAAAGTTTTTACTGAAAGATCTGTCATAGATATTTCAAATGGGCTTATTCAATTGGAAACTAGTAGGAGTATCTGCTTTTTCAATGATTCAGAGTAATTGTATAGCGACTAACGCGCCTCTCACGCCCACCATTTCCCCAAACGCATCCAATCAAAATTTTGAGACATCAATTTTGTTCAATGTAGTTGGAAGTTCTGGGAATTAGGTCTTTTAGGATGATAACCCCCATCAGAGCCCTCAGTGCAAGGGTTGTAACTTATGCCCTGGGGGCATATAAGGTTTATATAGAAAATTGTTGTATAAATCATAGGCAGCACGATCTCGCTGCCTAAGTAAAGAACGGGGACACTCGAGAACGAGACAAGAAACGGGGTCTAAGTAAAGAGGAGGACACTCCCCCACAACCCTCAGGGCAAGGGTTTCAAGTTATGCCCTGGGGGCATATGAGAACGATGTTGGCACAATGTGTTATATTTTAATTTTTTCCTTTAGAACAGGGCACTTCGTATAGAAGAAGTTGTCGTAGAAACTTCGAAAAGCACTCATTCAATTCGAAATTGGAGTGGCGTATGCCCTTTTTAATAGTCGAAATTGATTGGAAGGCGACAAACACCCCTTCCACGCCCACCATTTCCCCAAACACTTCCAATCAAAATTTTTAGATAGCAATTTTGTTCAGAATAGTTTATTTCCCGATAGAATTTATGTTTTTGAGGAGGGCAGTCCCCCGCAATACCCACAGCAAGGTTTGCAGTGAATGCCCCGGGGGCAAATAAGTTTTTTTTTATAGACGGCGTTATCATGAATACTTTAAAAAAGTCTCAAACAACTGGGAATTTAAAGGACTTGAGTCCTCGTTCGTAGTTAAATGTGATTAGAGGGCAGCTAACCCGCCTCTCACGCCCACCTTTTCCCCAAACACATCTAATCAAAACTTTGAGAGCCATTTTATTCAAAGTAGTTTCAAGTTCTGGAAATTAGGTCTTTGAGATGACGACCCCCCCCCCCCCCCCCACAGCCCTCAGGGCAAGGGTTGTAAATTATGCCCAGGGAGCATATAAGGTTTTTATATAACGCGTTGTCGTAGAAACTTGGAAAAGTGCTCATTCGATTGGAAATTGAAATGGCTAGTGCCCTTTTTAATAGTCAAAAGTGATTGGAAGGCAACTAAAACCCCTTCCACGCCCACCATTTCCCCAAACACATCCAATAAAGATTTTGAGATAGCCATTTTGTTCCAAGCAGTTCAAAGTTCTGGAAATTATACCTTTGAGCAGGGCACTCCCCCCACAGTCTTCAGGGCAAGGGTTATAAGTTATGCCCAGGGGGCATATATTAGGTTTTTATTGAAATATTTGTCGTAGAAACTTGAAAAAGGGTTCATTCGATTGGAAATTGAAAGGGCTAGTGCCCCTTTTAACATAATTAAAAGTCGAAAGTGATTTGAAGGCAACTAACCCCCCTCTCACGCCCATCTTTTCTCCAAACACATCCAATCGATATTTTAGATAGCCCTTTTATTCAAAGTAGTTGAAAGTTTTGGAAATTAGGTCTTTAAGGATGACAACCCCTCCCCCCACAGCCCTCAGGGCAAGGGTTGTACGTTATGCCCTGGGGGCGTATAAGGTTTTTATTGAAAGAGTAGAAACTTCAAAAGGGCTCATTCAATTGGAAATTGAGAGGGCTAGTGCCTTTTTCAATTGTTGAAAGTGATTGGAGAGCGACTAACGCTCCTCTCACGCCCACTATTTTCCCAAACACGTCCAATCAAAATTTTGAGATATCCATTTTGTTCAACGTAGTTGAAATTGAAATTGCCCTTTTTAATAGTCGAAAGTGAGTGGAGAGTAATCACTTAAAAAGGACACTTACAAATTTAATTCCCTTTCGAATCAGCTATTACACACCTCTCTATGATGCTCTGGCCTTCCCCTAGCCCATCTAGAAAAAAAAAGAAAGGGGAGACAGATCAGTGCTACCCATGCAAAAAAGTGATTTTCCTTGGTGTTCAAGGTGGAGGACTGTAATTATTCTACAAATAGTTTTCGACCATGCTGTTTCCATTGGTACATTTTTTATGTTTATCTGGTGCCATTTTCAAGGAGTTTCATGCTCTTTTTCGAAACACTACAAATCTATTTTCGCAACAAACTTTTAATTCTATGATTACCCAAAACAATAGTTATCATTTCTGATTTAGTGTCGAATGGCAATTTTTTCTCACTAGACAGTTTTTTGAACACAAGTTTTTCAACTTTTGATTACTATGGACTGTGGTTCGCTCATTACTAGGTTGCAGCTGCCGCTGCAACCATGATACTTGGAAAGCAAATGAATCCTGGCATAGGCTTTTCAAGCACTCATCTTTTCAATTTCCTACTTATTAACAAATAAACATACTCTCAGTATTTTTTTCTTCTTTTTTTAATACACAGTGTGGCGGTGGACACAGTGTGGCTTGGGCGTAGTTCCTGCCAGCTCTCTAATATTGGTCTGGCAGCTTTCCGCTGGACTCGAAAATCAATAGAGAGCGAAGCCACCAGCTTACCCAGCGCTCGAATAGTCTGGTATCATCAGCCCTTCCCCCCAGGGGCGGATCCAGGATTTTTTTTTTAGGGGGAGGGGGGGGGTAAAATAGGTTGATCCGATAAACTTGCGGTAGGAACAGGTTTAATTAACGCAATCTTGCGTTAATTAAGTACATTACACTACGTTAGGGGGCGCCCCCCCCTCCCCTGGATCCGCCACTGCTTCCCCCACCCCCTTATGGGGTATTTAGTACCATTATTATGATAATATCTTCTTTAGTCGTTCATCCATAAGGTCAGATGACCCGAACCACCTAAATTTCTCTTTCGCGATGCATAGCCTATACTGAGTGAGATCGAACCCCTTCGAAAAAAAACCATTGCAAGTCATAGATTTGACGCTTTCCAAATCTAAATGTAAATTTATTCATAACAAATTAAGCCTCGAGACAAAGCACAGGGCATTGGACATTGTGACTAAGATTTTGACATTATGAAACTTTAACAGTTATTGAATGAATTAAAACACTCCTGAAATGAAAATTATTAAACTGTTTTTTATAAGGTTATAAAGATATGCAAATACATTTGCTAAATTAAAAAAAAACATTCATATGGCTTAAAATTCAACTCAAATAACAGGAATTGTATTTTCAGAACTAAAGCCAGAGAAAAAGAAACAGATAACTGAAAATTAAGGTAAAATGTTACTTTGTCAAAATTTCAATAGGTATAGGACCTGTCATGTAGGCAAATGGTACTTATGCATAATAAATAACACAACGCTATGCACGAAAGAAGTCAAGTTTGGTTAATGATAATGAAATAAAATAAAGTAGGATGAAAATATGATAGTTTAGAAACAAATTTGGGCTATATATTTGCACATTTAGGGGTTGGGGGGCTGGGGTAAAGCATAGCATATATTAAATACGTAATCCAACCTAACCTAGGTACCCCCCCCTCCCCCCGCTAAACCCAAATAACAACAGTTTAAATATTGTAAACGCGATAAGAAATCACGCTTTGCAATCCATTATCTCTTGCAAATAAATTAAAACCCGGAAATCACTTTCACTTTCACCCGGAAATCAGGTTTTGAATGAGCAACTGCTAATCGGCCGCAATGTTGCAGTAGGTTCGTGGTGAGCAGACGATTTATGAAACTTATTAATGGAGATGGAAGGGGGGGGGGTAAATGGGAGGGCTTCTTGTAAACCTCCAGTGAAGATTTTGGAACATAATTATTACAATATTACCGTTTTATGCTTCCAAGTTTTTCCACTTAAGAAGTGGCACCAAAAGTGCTGTTTTAGTGCTATATAGCACTTACCGATGGTAGAATTGACAAAAGCTCGTAGATATGAGTAATAACTTTAAAATGAGCCATTAAACCCCTCTATAAAATGCTCTCATAGCCCACGGACTCCAGCTTTTGCACTTTAGACATGCCACCAAAAGTGTCATTTCACACTTGCAGAGGGTTGAATTTATAGGAAGAACATAGACGTGAGCGATATTAGCTATCAAATACCAGTCTACGATGTTCTGGTAGCCCGACAACCCTAACCCTTGAGAAATGGCAGACAAAATGTCAATTTTAGTGCCACGTGGCGCTTGCAGATAGCGGAACTTATAAAAAGCACGTAGATATGATGAATAGCTTTTAAAGAAGCCATTAAGTATCTCTCTATGATGTTCTGGTAACCCAATAGGGCTGGAAAAAAAGAAGAAAAAAAGTGAAGACGGATCAGTACCACCCATGCAAAAAAGTAAGTTTTCTTACTATTCTAAGCGGAGTACTTTAATTTCCCGTTAGAAGGGTCTTAACTTTACAGATTGTAATTGCACGCTTTTATTTTGATCCGATGTCATTTTAGAGGGGTTTCACCCTTTTTTCGAAATCACCAAAAATTTCATTTCAAAATAAACTTTTACTTCTAAAACGAACCAAAATAATATTTACCATTCCTAAATTTTAAAGAGTTCATAGTGAATTCTTCCAACGGACTAATGAGACTCACTAAGGGGGCTGGGTGGGGGATCATATGGTGAGGGTCCCTTGTAAATCTCCGATTAAGGGTTTTGGACCATAATTATTACAATGGTACCGTTTTATACTTCGAAGCTTTTCAACTTAAGAAGTGGCACAAAAGGTGCCATTTTTGGGGCATTTGGCACTTACGGATGGCAAAACTGATTAAAATCACGTAGATATTAGCAATAGCTTTCAAATCAACCATTAAACATCTCTCTAAGAAGTTCTGGCAGCCCACTAGCCCCTAGCTTTTCCACTTAAGACATGGCATCAATAGTGCCATTTGGCAGTTGGAGGTGGTGGAATTCATAAATAAAACGTAGATATGAGAAATAGCTTTAATGTGAGCTATTGAACATCTGTATACGATGTTTTTGTTGCCCGATAGCCCCACCCCTTGAGAAATGGCACATAATGTGCCATATGGCACTTGCAGATAGCGGAATTTATTAAAAGCACACAGATGTAAGAAACAGCTTTCTAATGAGCCATTAAGCATCTCTCTATGATGTTCTGGTAAACCGCTAGCCCTGGAAAAAAAAGGAAAAAAAAAGGGAGACAGATCAGTGCTACCCATGCAAAAAAGTACTTTTCCTTGGTGTTCAAGGTGGGGGACTGTAATTATCCTACAAAAGGTTTTTGACCATGCTGATTCCAATGGTGCACTTTTTATTTCGATTTGACACCATTTTGATTGGGTTTCAGGCTCTTTTTCGAAATCACCATAAATTTCTTTTTGCAATAAAATTTACTTCTAAGATTAACCGAAACAATAGTTGCCATTCCTGATTCAGCGTCAAATTGCAATTTTTTCTCACTAGACAGTTTTTTGAAAACACGTTTTTCAACTTTTGATTACTATGGGCTGTGGTTCGCTCTTTACTAGGTCGTAGCTGCCGCTGCAACCATGATACAGCCAGTCAAACAGGTACCCAAAACAATCCGCAGACAGTTCCTCTAGAAACTGTCTACAGGAACCGTCCGGCTCTTCTTAGCCAGGACGGCTCCTGTTTCTGTCCCTCTTAGCCAGAACCTCTTAGCCAGAACCAGTTTCTGGTATAGGTATTACGAATATTTTTGTAATTATTCTTGCCTCAGATGATGTTCCTTTCAATTTATATATATTTTTCAGTCGAAGGAATACAAAGAGAGCATCTTCGGTCACTCCTTTGGTAACCCAGTTTGAACGAACGCCGAGTGAAAAGGCGCGAACTCAAATCCTTTACGCCTACCCACAAAGAGGTAAATATTCCATTTTTCATTTTTTTCAACAATTCGCACATAATTTACATCTTTAGCCAATCAATCAGGGACGAGGGGTGTGTGGCTATTGGAGTTAATCGTGGCTATTGGGGTGTGTGAAGGAACGGAGGCTATTGGAGCCCTCCCCTCTAGATTATGAAAAAAATGGAAAATACTTTTTTTATATTTTCATTGAAAAATTCCCCCCTCGGTAGATTCTGAAAATAAATTACCCCTCCCTAGATTTTGAAAATAACCCCCCCCCAAAAAAAAAGCTCCATTTTAACAGAATGTTTTTAGACAAAATGTTTTTAGAAAAATGATTTTTCGATTTTTTTTTTTGAAAGAATGATTTTAGAATATTAGATTTTAGAATAGATTTTAGAATACGTTATTGAAAAAGAGAAACAAAAATTAAATACTATAGCAGCTTGGTATATAAGCACAAAGATGAACAAATAACATAAATACCAAATGATATGAGAAAGAAAACGACAGAATTTTTTAATTTTTAATTTTAATTTTTATAAAATATAATTTTTGATAATTTTAATTTCATTGGACATACAGTGTCAAGGTAAGGGACAAAATAAAATTGAGTAAAAATTCTCCATTCTTATTAGTACGCTGAAAGTTAAATAGTTACAAAGAAGAATAAAATTAACATTTCTATAATAATGAAAATATTAATAATAAATAGAGAAATATAATGAATCAATATGAATAATAATAGTAAGAGATGAAGAGAGAATCCTGTTATATAAATAGTAATAACATAATAGTATATTTAAGTAATACTAACATTTATTTATGAGTCACTATACAAATACTTAGGAAAAATACCGTAATTATTAAACAACATTTTCACAAGTGACTCTTGTGATAGTAATAATAAAAACAAAATAATTATTATAATAATTATAATACTATAATAATTATAGATATAACACAATTAATACAATCCCATGTTTCACCATCCGTTATTTAGCTCCAAAATTTTGGAATATTATCCCGCCTGGTATTCGGGGGCCATTAAAAACATAAGAAAAACATAATAGTAATAGTTAATAATAAAACAAACCCATTGATTTGTTTAAAAATAGATCAAAGAATTAATAGAATAACATAAGAATTTTTGGAGAGCCTACTTTTTTAAATACAGTAAATATATGAGGGTCTGACTGTGATAATTAAAAAGCCGTTATGTGTTTCTTTTTCAGAAAACTTTTGCATTTCATGCCCTAATGATTATAGCAGTCTGTAATTTTCCTATCTGTTGGGGGTTCCACCCTTTTTTCTTTTCTTTTTCTTTTCAGGTAAATGACCTGTTTTCCTTTTCTTAATTACATTTGTTTGGATTTGCCTATAATATAATTTTCAATTAGAAGTCATATTTCTGTTATATTATATTACTAAATTATATTTCTGTCTACCTGAACTTGGTCACTGATAGTTAGTAACTAAAAAAAACAAGTTTTTTAACTGAAAGTAAGGAGCGACATTAAAACTTAAAACGAACAGAAATTATTCCGTATATGAAAGGGGTTGTCCCCACCTCAACGCCTCGCTCTTTACGCTAAAGTTTTTTATTGTTTAAAAAAATAAATTTGTGAAACAAAGTCAAACTTAAGCGTAAAGAGCGAGGCGTTGAGGAGGGGACAGCCCCTTTCATAAACGGAATAATTTCTGTTTGTTTTAAGTTTTAATGTCACTCCTTACTTTCAGTTAAAACAGCTTGTTTTTTTTAGTTAATTTCTAGCCACTCTTAAATTAACGCAACTCTGGCTTTGATTCACCACCTTTGACCAATCAGAACGAACTCTGCCATTCAATTTTCCTTTTTTTGGCTATACTGCCTACTCGAAATTTTGTTCTGATAATGTTTATGAAATAATTTGCGTGGCACAGATATATATTCGTATGTTTTCCCAGCATAAAATAGGGAGTTCACTCCCTAATCAATACCTCGCTCTTTACGCTAAAGTTCGAATCACAAACCCCTAAATCACACCGGCCGGTCAATTAGAATAGATAGCTAATTTGAAGTACTAAAAAACTGTAGAGTAAAGAGTGTGGTATTGACTAGGGGGCGAACCCCCTCATATACTTAATACTTTCTGTCCGTTTTAAATTTTAATGTTGCTTCTTACTTTCTGTTGAAAAAAAACTTGTTTTTTTATTTAATTTCTGATCGTTTTTTAAATAATGCTGGGAAATATCCCTTTCCCCAAGGAAATATCCTCCATGGAAAGATCCTTCCCAATAGCCCCGACTCCGGCCCCGAACCCCCCCAAGAAAAATATTACTACCGAAAACGCCGGTATACTTCCCAATAACCAAGACTATATGTAAACAATGGGCCAAGTTTATAAATTGCAGCCCTTCCCCCGGGAACAGTAGGGGATTAAGTCATCCTCAAAGACATATTAATTAGATTTTTGACTATGCTGAACAAAATGACTATTTAAAAATTTTGATTGGGTGACTTAGGGGAAAAAATGAGCGTGGGAGGGGGCCAAGTTGCCCTCCAATTTTTTGGTTCGCTTAAAAAGGGCACTAGAACTTTTAATTTCCGTTAGAATGAGCCCTCTCACGATATTCTAGGACTACTGGATCGATACGATCACCCCTGAAAAAAAAATCCACATTTTTGCAGATAAGAGCTTGAAACCTCTATAGTAGGGTTCTCTGATACGCTGAATCTGATGGTGTGATTTTCATTAGAGTTCTATGGCTTTTAAATGTTGTTTCCCCCTTTTTCCGAAAATAATGCAAATTTTCTCAGGCGCGTAACTTTTTGATGGGTAAGACAAAACTTAATGAAACTTATATATTTGAAATCAGCATAAAAATCTGATTCTTTTCGTGTAGATTCTTTATTAGATCAAAAATTCATTTTTTTCGAGTTTTGGTTTTTATTGTAGCAGTTCGCTCCTTACTTACAGTTCGTTACCACGAACTGTTTGATAATATTCAAAAAGAGTTTGATTTTCAAGCTCTTTTTATAGGATTGGCCAGGGTCAATCTAGAGTCCTTCCCTACACAAAGTTCGTTGTTCAGAATTAGTTAATAAGATTTCAGAAGATACTTGCCACCTCCTTCAAGATTTGTTTGACGCGCCCCCTGGAAAAACAATGGGACCCCCCACCTCCCAAGGATTTTTTTCACTCTTGGTTCAGTCGCAGAAACAGAAGAAATTTTAGCTCCTGATTTCAAAATTGTTTTTTGGTATTAAAGATGCTTAAAAATGCTTTCTTGATGATTTTATTTTTTGAATCTTCCCATTTACAAGGACATTTTCCCTTACTTTTCCCTTTCAACCTCCCTTACATTTACAAGGAGCTGCTTCTTGATAAGAGTAAAAATACCACAAGAACACTTTTTAGGCTTTCCATTCTTCTGTAAAATCTATGCTGTGTAACATACTGTCTTATGGTTTGCCGCAGCTGAGTGCACTTTGTTCGGACCCAGCCGGTGATGGATCAAAACCGGATCAACAGTGGTTAAAATCCAATCTCCAGGCATTTTCTATTTCAATTTCAAAACAATTTATGATTCTTTTTGAAAATGAGCTCCAGACCAAAAAGTTGTGAAATAGCCTATATTAACTCTATCTGTAACTCTATCATATCATCATCCGTTATTTAGCTCTGAAATTTTGGAATATTATCCTGAACAGTTATAAGCAGCGAACAGTTTCATTTAAGTGCAGCATGCACGTGACGTCAGCTATCCAAGCATCGCAGTCATTGTGACACCGTCGGTTTCGAGTCAATGCTAAAAGTAAATGAATCAGAATCAGGTTTTGGCAATCCAGAAAACATTTTTAAAAACACATTTCCAGTGCAATATGGAAAATTGTGCAATCCAGAAAGTCGGCCAGCTTAAGCCTCTTTCTACCTTTTCTTGGTTTTGAAATTTTTTAAAGGAAAATGTGAATTTGAGGAAACTGGGCATTCGTCCCTTTCCCTAGGGTATTTGCCCCTCCCCTATATTATTTGCACAATTCAGGCAGGGCCGTAATTTGATACGGGACAGGGGAGGGGGATGGTCAAATGATCCCTCCAGACCCCAGTTTGTCCCCTTAGCTGAAAGTCTAGTTTCTTCAACTTGTCATAACTAAGATAAACCTGCACAATTCAAGCATTCAGAGAAAGAACTCAGTTTTCTTTATTATATCTTAGCCTTTATGTTACTATACGGCTCACTTTTCATTTTTCACTGTCATTTTCACTAGATTTCGGAAGATTGGCTCTAACTTTGTAACCCCCCCCCCCAAAGGATTTTGACACCACTGAATACATGATTGTGCACATTATAGATCTGCACAATTTAGTAGGCCTACTCATTACTCTCTGCCTGATTGAAGGATGATGCTTGTGTTTTTAGTTTTATGTTATTCAACTTGATAGACAATTTTCAACAGATTTGCTTTACCCCACATAAATATTGTAGAAATAATTGGTATTATTTATTTATCTTTATTTATAGTTACAGAAGCAAATAAGAGCAGTATTTATTTGGAAAGATGCCAAAACCCTATGGCAAATTATGCAGCCGTAGCCAGAAGCTCCAACAGTGGGTCGATACCGAGCTCAAGCTCGGAAAATAAAACCAGCTTAGAAGAGATACAAGACTCAAAGTAAGAACGAACATCCTTAACCTTACCTTTTATACTCAGTATATCTAGCATATCTATTAAGTTGAAACTCGTATTCAATTTGACATTCAACTTATAAATTAGAAGAATAGGCGCTACTATAGAGGATTTTATGAAGAATTGCAATTAAATAACTCAAACGACTCATAATTAAACTGCTTTCGATACCTAAGAGTTCGATGTTCAAACAGAATATTCCTGCAAAGAAAAGTCGATTAAACAAGATTAACGGAGGGAAGCACTACCACGAAAATGATAGCAAAGTTAATTGTTAAGACAGACTCTGTCTCACGGCTTGAGGTCAACTACGTTTGAGTATTGAGGTCAACTTGACGTTTGGCGACACTTGGCATGGTGTTGAGTTTTTCTTGGTGACATTTTCCCATTCTTATAGCGCCAGTTCCCATTCTTATAAATTACCCATAAATATAAGTTACCCATTCTTATAAATTACCCATACTCTTTGCATGGTACATCATGATATGTAAATCGTATTGAAACGCTAATCCCTTACCAGGTATGTTATTATCGGATGTCGATTAAAAATTGATGAAAACTGACAATTTTATTTATCACGTAGAATTATCCACTTTTTTTCGTTGTCAATTTTTTTCTTCGTTTTGCCATGCTTAGCAAGTGTTGTCTTGGGAATTATTTATGTGAAACATGCCTTGGGGCTAGGCTTAGGGTCCCTAAATTCTTGCTTTAATAAATAAATATATATCATAGAAAGATGGCAAAGTCAGTATGATACAACACTATTAGGTTTGATACAACATTTATTAGGTTTGGATCAACACCGGAGGACGAAATCTTGAAAAAGATGTTGAAAAAGTTTTCAAACTGAAAAATCGGAGGCAAATAATTCTATGTTCTGAACATAGAGTATTATCGTTCGTAAGTTATAGGTCGTAAAATTCCTTTCTCAATATAAAAAGATATTAAATAAAGTTGTTGGACCATCGTTGAAACAGCTTTTTATTATTAGGGTGTACAATCCCTGTGAAAAAGAGAATAATCAATCATCACTATCCTTAAATCGGTATTTATTGATGCTTTTGAGCGCAGGTACTAATGCAGTAATCGAAGTTGAATCGGATTGATTCAACTTGGATTGATTGAATCGGATCGATTGAATCGGACAACGAAGTTGATTCGGATTATGTCATTTCTGAGCATATATTTTGAATTTCGTAATCTTTTGTTGGCTATCGTTTCTTCTGTCTCAGATTTAACTTCGGTCGTTACACTTATTAATGACCTATTGTTTTTTTTTTCGATGTACTGCACTTCTAAGCCTAATACGCATGCCCAGACGCAGACTCTGTTTAGGGGGAGGTGTAACTTCAAAACCATGCGGGTTATTTGCTAATTATTGCAAAATATAGTAATTGTAGACAAAACTGTAAACATGATGATATTGTGGAACTGAAGTGCCACCCCCATGTAATTTTCAATGTACTTCACTTCTAAGCCTAATACGCATGCCCAGACGCAGACTCTGTTTAGGCGGGAGGTGCAACTTCAAAACCATGCAGATTATTAGCTAATTATTGCAAAACATAATAATTTAGACAAAACTGTAAACATGATGATGTTTTGGAACTGAAGTGCCACCCCCATGTAATTGCCTGCTAAAAGGAATCCCTTTTAAAAGTTTTATTACCATCTAGAATTGGACAATTCCCTCGATCCTTTGTGAAGTACACTTTACTCTACCGGATATAATTATCCGATAGGCGATTCAATATCCGATTTATATTTAGCCCTAGCGGGGTGATTATTTACCTCAACAAGCTTTGCTTCAAATTTTGTTTTTATTAATCAACACCTTCTTCTTAAAAAAAAGTAAGCCGTTTTGCCTTCGCTTGGTTACATTACAGGGTTTTATAAATCTTTTGAATCATCATTTGAACTCACTCAAATATTGACTTGATGGGATAGCCTATTGGCGGAGACAGTTCCCAATGAATTTTTAGCTTCGAACAAAGCCGTTTTTCAAGTTGGCTGCTTTTTTTTCTCATTCATTTTCTTCTCCGTGTGATTCGAACAAGGTGTCTAAGTGCAGGCACTTGCGCATATAGGAGAGGGAAACTTCGGGCTCTTGTTTATAGAGTTGCTCGGAAGGAGTTGAGTGCATATGCTTGCGGAAAACGGTCATTAATAGTATATTAATGTCTTATAATGGTATATTAATTGTATAATGTATATTAAAAATATTATTAGTATTATTAAAAAGTATATTAATAAAAAAAGTATATTATTAAAAATTTATATTAATAAAAGTAATATTAGTATATTAAAAAGTATATTAATAGTATATAATGGTCATTAATAGTAATATTAATAGTATATCAGCCATTTCTGAGGCTAATAGGGAAATTTCGGCTGAGGGGCTAAAAACTAAAATCTATCACCAACTACTTATTTTATTAGAAAAATATTTTTATTCCAAGATTTACCCACTTCATTTTCAAGGGTCACTTTCTTCTTTGAGACATTGGGCCGCCATTGGGAACAATTTTACGTACTTGGCACATTTCTATATAGTTTTTCTTGAAAATTTCACTCAAGCAATATTCTGTGTAATCATTGTTTCTAGAGCCGCTTTTTAGATTATGTCTTGCCCTTTGGCCCATGGGAGAAAATCTTTTGAAGGACTCATTGGTGCATTTTAGTAAATTCAAAAAATATACTACTTACGGTGGAAGCAGGAGACTTAAACACATTCTAAGACCCCACTGGCTATACATGACATATGAAACTGAGAGAGGAAAGGAAATAATAAATGAAAAATAAAATTTAAAAGTTGAGAAAACGAGGATTTTGTTAACCAGTGGCAAAAAATCCTCGTTTTCTCACCTTTTTTAATTTTATTTTTCATTTATTATTTCCCTTGCTCTCTTACTTTCATAAGCAGGAGACTTAAAAAAAATTCTCTCGAGCATGCTCTTATGCAAAGATTTATATAAGATAAATCTAAACTATAGCCAACGACTAGAGACCTGGAGCCGGGCTCCGATCTTTAGCAATCGGTTTACAGGATAGCACTATACAATAACCTCATTAAAGATGATCATGCATAAACCTTTATAAAGGCATATGGAACCTTTCTTTTTAAAGTCTCCAATACCAAAAATTTAATATCTAATAGCTCCAACTCCCTTACCAGTAAATTGGGAGTGTTTCGTTCTCACACATGTATTAACTGAATAGGTTAAGTTCATAAGTTAAGTTCATAAGTTTATTAATCCACATTCATAAACAAATAAATAAATTAAACAACACTTTCGCACTGGAGAAAACCTATGATGGTTTGCGATCGCGCGAAACTCCACGTAACTACTTACCTAATAACTAAACTATTTAATTAAAACTATTATAAATAAACCAAAAATAGATAAACTACATCCTATATATATATATATATATATATATATATATATATATATATATATATATATATATATATATATATATATATATATATATATATATATATTAATAATAATAATAATAAAAAAAATAATAATAATAAAAAATAGAAAAAAATATAGAAAAATAAATAGAGACCCGAAACTGAATAACCGGTTTTGTCTGCATCAAAAACCTTAAAAATCTTTACTGGTGGCAAGAAAAAAAGGGCAAGGAACTCACAAAAACACATGCTGTCTGTAGTCTTTTGAAAGTAACATATTTTTGGTCCACTTTTACTTCTGTGAAAATTCCCATAATCAGGCATTCATATTCTTTTATTGAGTTAAACTGTATAGTTTGTTATTCCTTTTAGGTCTATAAAGTCTTTAGAACTAGCAGCATCTGGGCTATTACCTGGCCAAACTCAGTTTCATGAGTGGTTAGGCACAGTGAAAAGGATGAAACCAGTTGATTCTATTGCGAATCAGGATCGAGAGAGATGGCAACACTGTTCTAGCTCGTTCTACGGCCAAGTAGAACAAGATAAGGAACTGAATGGAAGCGTAAGTAATTTTGGAATTTTTGATTATATCAAGAAATTTCAAACGTATATAATAAAACCCGAATGTAGGTAGGGGGGGGGGGGTTCATTCCAAAAATTACTTCAAAGGATCTTCCTACCTAAAAATTAGGATATTTCTTCCCTGAAAGGCATGGCCTTAGTGCATGTGTCGACAAAACATAGAAAAATACAATAAGCAAATAGACCGAAAAGATTATTTTTCGGCAAAAAAAAAACGAAATTGTTTGGCTGATTCTCTCTTAAAAGCTATAGCCTAGGCGTGGCTATCTATAGGCTACAAATAAATGAATAAGATAAGAAGTATGAATGGAAAACATTTCAATATCAAATGCTACTTACATTATAACATCCTACAGTTATTTTAAAAGCTACTATTACTCAGGGTTCAAGAGTCATTCGATGAAATACAATTGCAGAAAATAGGTAAGATAGACAGGGAATCTAAAACAGGAGAAAAAACTGCAGAAATCGTAACATAACGAGGGTTATTTGTCTGAATTCCTATATCACCTAATTAACAATTCACGAGCCGAATGTAAATTTCGTTCTACTGATATACGAGTTATATAACAGATTAAATAATTAGTATGGAAATTATGCCTTTTGTATATGAAAAATCTTTACTGTGAAAGAAATTGGAAATCTTCATTTTTTCTTACGACATTTCACCGACGCAGAAATGTTAATTTTAGGCATAGTTTTATTTTTTGCCGTTTGTAAAACCTACTGATAAATGACACTAACAAGTTTTATCAATCTGACTTTATTGATTTTTTTTTTTTTATCTTTATTTCATTAAGACCTGGCATACGCAGGGAAACCTTTGTGACCAGGCTTCCAAAAAATCTTCAGTTCTTGCAGTTCTCTAATTATTTTTATATGTCTACATTTGCCTTGTATTCTTCAAGTTCCCCCCCCCCCCTCACAAGAATTCCTGCTTACTGCTTGGCTGCAGTATACGCCTTCTTAAATTGAAGGGAATATTAATAGGCCTAAATTTTTATAAACACTGGATTTAAGATACAAACATGGTTTTTATGAAAGTATGAAAAATAAACTGAAAATTGGCTCCTCTTTGTAGCCCCTTGTAGGCCCCTGTAGCCCCAGCTTTAAATAGCAAATATTTTTATTTATAGTTTTTGGCTTGAGAGGCCCCATTTTGAAATAAAATTCTTCGATAAATTGAATCAGAGGATGGGCTTTCCTTGAATGAACCACGCATTTTTCTAATGCCAAAATAAGTACTAAGTTTCGAATGGTATAAGCGTTGATATATATTCTGAGTCTGCAAAAAGAGGGGTGGCCGAGGGGGGGGGGCTAACTTTTCTCCATTATTAAGGCTATTATAACTGTTGTAGGCGTATCATAGGATTGGGAAAATCTCTCCGAGACTAGCTAGTGCGAATCCAGAGTTTGAAATAATACTGCTTGAAAATGCAACCGGGTTGTATCTACAGAGTCCTATCTATTTACTAGGAAATAGCTGGTTATCGGAAGTGACTGGTACAAAATATATTTTCAAATTTTTTGCTCTAAGACTAGAACCCACAATTTTATCGGTTGTTCTACTAAATGTTCATCCCAACTCTCAAGGAAGTGTTGCGACCAAGGCTGGACGATAAATTCCTTCTTGCATGGTCCTTAGAGTTCTTCCTTGATTGGAAGACTTCGGCGCAAGATTGGGGAACCTGCACCAATGATACTGGAGTTGGGCGGTGATGCATTCGGTGGCGGTGCGGTGATGCAGTTGGGCGGTGACTTCGGCGCAAGATTGTGGAACCTGCACCAATGATACTGCAGTTGGGCGGTGATGCTGATTTGATGCTGTTGATATCTCCTTTAGCGCTCTTCTATAATTTTAATGGAAGCCAGGACCTTTGGTTGGTTTGAAGATGAGGGTTCCTCTGAATGAGAGTGAAGACTAGTCATGATTTGACAAATTAACAGACACTTCGCCATATGACTCGTCTTCATTGGTCAGGATTTCGTAATCTACCGATGAAGATAGGCTGGCATTATTTTGAACGTCAAACAAAGATCTTCAGTTGCAAAACAATTCCTATTGAACCAGTTTTGGTTCTAGGCCTGGGCAGAAGGGTAGCTGCCCTACACACGCCAGATTATGATGTCTAAAACCACTACTGTCTTTAACAACCGCTGTTGAAATTATCCTTAACAAGGCTTTACTATTGATTTCGAAGAAGTCTGAAAATGGGAGAATATTTAGGAATTCTAGTATTGAATACAGGAATTTCTATAGATTTTTCATGGACCTTTTGGGGGGTATTGAAAAGTTTTCAGTGAAAACTGAGAAAAGACACTTCCGGAAAAGTGATTTTAATTCCTGGTATACCTTGTTCGAGTCAAGAGCAAGTCGTTCTCTATATGTGTATATAAATCCTTTTCCCCCAGACATAAAGAGAGAATAGGCACTGTCTGTTTGTAATGTAGTAGATGTTTAAAAGGATATTAGCATCTGAGACTGGTATCCTCCAGTTAAGGAGAAATTTGAAACATTTTTTTTCTTTTTTAGTTAAGATAGGAGATTTTCCTTAGTTTTGAATTCCGCTTGGTTCACCTACATTATCCCCTTCCGCCAGTAAGGACATCAAGGGTGGGTCCTTAACAGGTATAATCTAAAAACACTTTCAGACAGAACTAGCCTCTTTTTCTTCGTAGATTCTAAATGTAGCATTTTTGGGGGTTGTCATTTGAAAATTTTTATTTATTATCAGTGTCCCCCTGAAGGGGACGTTTGATCCCGTATTTTTTTTTAAACCTTCCTTAAGGATTTAATTTAAATTTATTCTCAAAAATATACAACAAATAAGTATTTGTTGCCATGTGCTCTAGAAGCTTGTTGATGAGCCCCTTGCAAATTGCAAGGGGCTCATCATTGCAAATTGCAATACTAAAATAAATACTGTAAGTTTTGTAAAACAATTGAACCTTCAATGATATAAATAAAAATGATATAATAATAGAATTTATATTAATGATTGTAATAACAGGGCTGAAACAAAACAAAAAGAATAATAATGAAGGAAAGGACATGTTGGTTAACGCATTAAGCGAGACGGTGATTCACTTTCGTTTCTTAACGTGAAAACACTGACAAAGAGGTGATACTTCCCTAAAAACTTCATAATTTTGAAAAAAACGAAAGAAAAACTTAGGAAATTATGGTTTTCTGGGTATGGTTATGAACAGACGTAAGATGGGTCTAGGGGTAAACAATGTTCTTATTTTGATTTCCCTTGTATTTCATTTGAACAGGCAACCAATGGGTTAAGGCCGTGGAGGCGGACCCAGAAACACCCTGCGACGAGCGTACCAGACAGATCTGCGTAACCTGCACACGGTAAAATTCTACTTTAGCTACTTTTGGCTATCATGGAGAGGGGTTAGGTTAGGAAAATGAAACTTTCAGGGATGGGTCTACAGGCTAATGTATGTCCCGGGAAGGTATTTTGAAGTACTTATCTCCACTCCTTCTCCCTCTATAGGGTCCTGACCTTTGATGACCTTTAAAAATATGTGAGTTATAAAAGTTAAAAATAGATCTTCCGCTTAAATGAAGTACAACAAAATTGTTTTTAGCTTCACAACTTTGCTTGATCCCAATTTATAACATTTTAAATATATGCGAATACATTTCCTAAATTTTGAAAAAGACATTGATATGGCTTAAAATTCTACTCAAATAGCAGGAATTGCATTTACAGAACTAAAGCCACAGAAAAAGAAACTGATTAAGGAAAAATATTGTTTTGTAAAAATTTCAATAGGTATAGACATGTCATGTGGGTAAATTTCAGGACCCTCTAGAGAGAGAAGGAGTAGAGGTAGGTACTTCAAAACACCTTCCCAGGACATACTTTAACCTCTAGACCTATCCCTGAAAGTTTCATTTTCCATACCTAACCCCTTTCCAAGAAAGCCAAAAGTAGCTAAAGTAGAATTTTACCTCTGCACACGTCAATCCAACCTCTGCCAGAGGACTGACAGTGGCAAACCAAAGGAAGACTTGCGGCTCCCTGGGTGCCTCTGAAGGCTCAAGCGGGTCAAATGTCTAAAGTGATCGGATATATAGGTTTTTGATCGTTTTACGGTATATGTACAAACAATGATCGAACTGCCGATGAAGAACCTCTAGCACAAATTTCAAGAAGATCAGTAGGCATAGAGGGTTCAACCCCACAACCTCTTCGAAACTGAAAACCTCCTGTTAGACTAGAAGCAAATAATTACCATTTTTTAGGTTAATATACAGCAAACAGCTCAAGTATGCACAGCTATAGGCAAGGGGGGCGGTCAACGCCACAACCCCTTCGATAATGGTAATATATAATTACCATTATTTTTTTTCTAGGTTAATGTACAGCAAACGGGTCAAGTTAAGAGGACGCCTAGTCAATCTGCAGTGTCAAGATTATCTGTGCTTTATTAAGCTTGATTATATGATAGCCTTAGTTCTATTTTTCGTAAGTACTTATTGTTATGAGAATCCAACTGATTTTTACACCTTTCAATTTATTTGATTGCTGTGTCATTTTTTTTCGGTATTTGTAAAACATGGCAAAAATCTTTTGACGAAGAAGATAATTCCAGCCAATGATAAAAAGAGTAATAAAATGCGTATATTTTAATCGAGACCTCCGCTCAAACGTCTTCAGTGCAAAAGAGGAAACAGCGAGTTAATAATATAAATAAAAGTACAAAATAAGAACAAAATAAATCTTTAAGAAAAAACTAAAATAGAAGAGACCCTCTCAATACAACCATGAAAGGGAAACTGAACAAAAATATCAAATATTGAATGGTCATTCAAACACGGGATCAAAGAGTATGGGTCACCTATAAGGGTGGGAACCGACGCTAGTGTCGAAAAAAGCTATCAACGCCATCTAGCGTTTGGTGATACTTGGCATGGCGTTGACAGTTTTTTTTGTCGACATTTTTCCATTCTTATAGTGCCAGTTCCAATTCTTATAAATTACCCATACTCTTTCTCGTTGAAACAGTTTTTATTATTAGGGTGTACAATCCCTGTGAAAAACGTAACTTTGCGACAAGTCTACAGCTGGGGCATGGACCGGATGGACAAGATTCTTAAGTCATTTTATTAATTGGTTTAAAATCTATCTATTGACCCAGCCATACTTAGGATTGTACTCATATGTTGTCTGAGAAAATGTTCTTAACCTCCGTACAAGGTATTTTGTGCAATCTAAAAAAAAAAAATAAAAAAAAAAAATCAAAAATTCAAGTAGGTAGATCTTAGAAGCTACTACAATGATGACAGTGGTCAAGTATTGTTATGATGAGTGGGCGTTACGAAAAACGGAAGAGGATTTGCTATATGATTTCCAGAGAAATTGTCTACGGATTGCTGTGGGTACCCGACTGACTGACTGTATCTCACACAGTAAACTGTACGAAAAATCTGGTTCAATACCGCTTTCTGGGGGCATAATAAGAGAAAGGTTGAGATAGCTAAGACACGTTCTACGGCTGAAGGATGATAGATTGCCAAAGATAGTCCTTGTCGATCAACCGTCTAGGGGCGAAACGAAACGCAGGTCGTCCCCGAATAGGGTGGCAGGATGACGTAAGGAAATAGAAAAAGGAGCGTGTGTAGCTGTGTTGGCCTTAGACGGCTTGGTACTGCAGTGAGTTGTTAGTAGTAGTAGATGGGTTAAGGTAGATCTGAGCTATCACATGATAGCAAAATTACTGTTTTATGTTGAAACTTCGATATCGATGTTCGGACTGCAGGAAAATAGCATCCAAGGAATTGCAAATGGAGCATAAGCCATAAAGTAGGAAAACATCTTTAAACTAGAGTATGGATCCTCTTTGCTGCGTACAAAATTTTAGGTACTTTTGCTTGCAATAATTTTGAAACAAAACTTGAGAAATTTTGGAAAATCGTGGTTATGACCTCTTACATTAATTAATGATAATTTTGCATGATTTTGGGCATTTCTATTTAGTTGATTTTTGGGATAAGCTGCTTTGTTCTTTGTGATTTGATAGGTGAGTAAGGTGAAGACCTTAATCAAGTCCTTATTTATCTCAATTGCTTAAGCAGGAAAACACTTCTTTTCTTCTTCATTTTTGTTTGATTTTTCTCTTCAGGTTTTTTTTTCTACTAAATAATTACCTTTAATACGTTATTTTTAAAGAATTCTTTCGTGTACAGAAAATGAATAAATTTTATCCGATTCAAGAAAATATTGTTAAAATATACGTGAAACTGAAAATGCCAGCCCCCTCTCCTATCTTGCTGCTAGGATGTTATTTATCCTATATACGATTTAAAATCAATTTTGAGATCCCTCTTATGGTAATTTACACGAATATGTAAAAAACACGCCGAATCTACTAAAATTCTACCAAGTTTAATATTTCTTAGCAACTTAGATTGAAAGATTAATATGTAAAAAAGTTGCAAAACCAAAGGCAAAAATATTTTAATAATATTCTCAAAGCGTACATTCGGGCTTGAAACTGAATGACGCATAATATTTTCATGCTTTTAAAAAGGGAGGAATTTTTCCTTAGGGGGGGGGGGGGGTACTATAAACAGTTTTTTTAAAATTAAAATTAGGAACAAAATCTTTAGAATTTTAATGCGTTGCTGAACAGCATGATTCATTTTCTTATATTTAACTTTAAAACACTTCTTTTGTCTTTTTGTATGCTATGCATTCCGAAACCAATGGGGCTGAAAATTCGTATGTGTAATCTTTCCGGCAAGAGAGTATCAAGAGAAAGTCCAAGAGTCTGCTGGAGTGGGGGAAGGGGGCAATTTTCAGTATTCTTGCTCTTGAATTAAAATTTATATATTACATGGAAGAGAAAAAGAGATATTACTATTTCATACTTTCTTGGTAAAAACTGTACTTTAATTCTTTATTATTTTTTCAATGCCAGATTTTTTTTTTTTTTTATTATTAATTTTTTTTTTTAGGATGCCAGAAAGTGCGCCAAACAACCAAGCTTTCTTTTTTGTTTGTTGCCCAACAACAGAAAAGCTTAATTTGTTTGATATTTAGAATAAGGAGAAGCCCGATACTATGGAAATTTTAGGATTTCAGGGGTGGTGGTCTCCAAGCCCTCCCCCTACTCTGCTATGTCCCTGCCTTAAGGTTTATAGATTTAGGGAAAATCCGTCTCAGTTGCTATCTGCTTTAAATAATAAGCGATGGTAATTTATTTTAGTAAACTGAACAAACATAAATGAAGCAAAATATAAAAATAAACAAACAAACAAGTAGAGTATAATAAGCGACGACACTGCTAGAAAATTAATCATTAAATCAAAGATTGGAAGACCCCATTTTCAAAAAAAACTTCAAGGAATTTTCAAGTTTTTTTAAAAAAAACTCAAGCACTTGCACCAAGAATTATCTAGTCATGTATCCAAATTATGAGTAACTAAAATCAACTGGTGACCAAACGGAAGTCAATTGATCAGGTTACCTGATTGGTTCTTTTGTATGACAATTTATTGACAATTACTACATTGACTCTATGTATAACAATTTAATACAAGTAATCTTTTTGTTTCTCTGTGATGGAGTGGTTACCAGGGGCGTAGCTCCAGCATTTTTTATTGAGGGGGCAAAAAAGTTCCAAATCCAGAGAGTCAAGGGGCATGGGCTATATAATAGCTTTTTTCCAATTTTTTTTTTTGGGGGGGGGGGGGTTGCCCCCCCCCCTTGCCACCCCCAAACGAGGCCACTGGTGGTTAATAAATATGTTGTGCATGCAGTAGGTCTCCGGTTCGTTCAAAGTTGGAGTCTCTTTTTCAATTTTGTTTACATTCCATTTTTACGACAGAAAACGGCGGGAAAGGGCAGAAATGGGCCAGAAGGACAGTTTTTTTGTGGGGGGGGGGATTAGCTAGGATGGAGTTACATTAGTAAGTAATAACCATTATAACGACTTCCGAGCGATCCCAAGCAATATCGGGTCGTATTGCAATAAATTCTGTCGGGTAGTCTTTAAATTTAAGTCTTTAAATTTAATTCCCAGTCATGATCAGTGGACACAGGTTGAAGTTGAATTATAAATTAATCAGGTCTATTTACATGGTTCGATTGTGTAGTTAAAGAGAAAAAGAGATATTACTGTTTTATACTTTCGTGTTAAAAAACGTGCTTCAATTCCAATGGTTTGTTTTTCTGACGTGATGTTTTTATGAGCCAACCATTTTGTTTTTATAGTGTGTCAGAAAGGGTGGCCAAACAACCCACCTTTTTAACTTGTTGTGTTTACCTGATGCTGCAATGTCGAATTTTGAGTCAGTAAATATAACGAAAAGCTGATTAGTTCTTTTGTATGGGAAGTTTTTGGGTCTGAATATTTTTATGCAAGTAGACTATTTGTTTCTCTATGGTCGTGTGGTTACTAGGTCTGTCGCGTGCAGTAGGTCTCGGGTTCGTTCCCAGTCGAAGCCACGTTTTTTATTTATTTACATATCAGCTTTGTTGCAGAAAATGGTGAGAAATGGCCGGAGAGGGCCGAGAGGGAGGAATAATTAATGTGGAGTGAATCAGAAACCACTAGCCATTATAAAAAATCTGATATGCCAAGCAATTTTGGCTTGTAGTGCAATAAATTATGCCAGGTACTCTGGGAACTAAAAATTTATGTCCAGCCATGACTAGTCCCTCCTGCCTTGTTTGAAGTGGACACGGGTTTATAAATAGATTCAGTATATAAAGACCCCATCACAAGACTCTTCGAAAAGGATTCGCAATGAATCCTTTTCGAAAAAAATTGAGACACCTGGTTTTGGATATAATATGTTTTGTTGAAACGTACATCAGCGGACTGATTATCTTAAAGAAGGAATCTGTTGTTCTTTATTTGTTTGTTAATATATATATATATATATATATATATATATATATATATATATATATATATATATATATATATATATATATTATAACGTGTTTTACACTATTTTAAAATCAGTATTATCTTTTCAGGAAGTAACCAGATTGGAAATGTTCCTTCAAAGATTTAAAACCAGTGCAATCAACTGATTTTTCGCCTATTATTGCCTTTTTAAGAAAATATTATTTTGTTATTTCTTCAGTTAAATATATTTGGAAAGAAATAAGTTATTACAACTTATATTACAGCTATTATAATTTATTAAGAAACAAGTTTCTGCAGTATTGTTCCCTCCATGTATATGTTAGAGAAAGTACAACAAATTAGCTTGCTAAAAATTTACTTTCTGGAAATGTCTAAAGACGAACCATTTCGCGGCCAGTGTGTGCATATCTCATATATGACAAAAATATATATCTTCATATATCATACATCTCATATATCGTCAGAACGAAACTTTCGATATAAACTGCTTTGTTCGCATTTTAGCATATGAATGAAGATACATATTTTTACAAGTTTTTTAGACAAACCATTCCCAAAAATTTGAAGAGGGGGGTTGGGGGATAGACACAAGCGAACTAGTGTCTTAGTTCCTGTCTTAATTGATATCTAGGTTTGTCTTAATTATAAAATAACGGTAATATGGATGCTTCTTTCTTGGATAATTATTTGAATAAGGCAAATAGTACTAACAACGCTAAAGTAGCATATTATTCTTTTCATCTTTGTATTTTTGTTTATCTTAGGCTCGGAATGGCTTTTTGTTCAGAAGGGGAGGCAGGCGTGGTCCCACATTGACATTCACATATATATATATATATATATATATATATATATATATATATATATATATATATATATATATATATATATAGTTCTGCCCAGCATTGTCGAAAGATAAAGAAGATGCAAGGAATAGAATAGTTTTTTTTAATCATTAAAACAAAAATTAATTGAAAACTCATGTAATACTAGGGTATAATAAAAAAAATTAAAAAGGTTCTAATGATATAATATTCAACTTTAGCCTTTTGAAAATCAGCAAATCATATTTTATATGCTCTGAGAAGGGAGATATCAGTCCTGTATAGGTCAGACAAGTCCAAACCTTAGGGGGGGGGGGAAGGAATCAGGTACCCTGGAGGAGGGGGTAATGTAGAAAAAATAGGGTGAAGCGACTAGTATTTGTACAAAAAACGTCATTTAAATACACAGCAAAGGTACTCTACAGTAAGGAAAATTTGTTTCAGAAATGGAACACATCCGAATGCGCAAAGGGACACATCTATCACAGCACACAATGGTACAAAACTATTGATTTATTCATGATTGTGAACGCGCAAAGGCGGAGTCATGGTGAATGTGCGAGATTGATGTGTCCCGAAAACCTGTAATGGAGAAGGTAGGAATTTTCTTTACTGTAGAATACATATGCTGTGTTTAAAAAGATGAAACGTTTATATAAAATACAGGAAGGTGGCCAGGATCGTCAAAGAGAAAAAAGGCATACCTGGGTCACAGGACTATACATGATTGGCCTACTTGAATGATTTAATTTCATGAATGCAAGCCCCCAAGTAATTTGTCGAAGGAGTGCGCCTTAACATTCCATGTTGTGTTATAATTTCCTTAACCCAAAAATAAAAAACAGGAGAACGGGAAAAAACATGACAAAATTTGACTAACTCAAATTAATTTTAAGCCTATTTACCCTCAATTTGTTCCCAACTACGCATAAAACTCCGGGCTGAATGCAGAGAATCAGGAGACCGGTACCTGCGTTTTTTTTTTTTTTTTTTTTTTTTTTTTTTTTTTTTAAGTGGTTCCGATTCGACAATAGAACTTTGCTTTAGCTGATTGATCCCGAATGTGAAATTTCATTTTGGCAACGAACTTTTAGCACAAAGATTAATCGAAATAGTAGTTACCATTCATGAATCACCTTCAAATGGCGATTCTTCATCGCTCGACATTTTTAAACAAATTTTTAAATTTTCGGTTATTATGGGTTAGGGTTAGTTCTTTACCATATTGCCCTAAGGGGAACTGCAATTACTTCTGAAAAGGAGATAAATTTCATTTAAACTTGGTATATTCCAAACAGTATCGGCGGTACATTTGGTTGCGTCACCCTGCTGCAAGAATATGATGCCCCCTTAATTGATTCTCAAGTATTAAAAAGCACCCACATGCCTCACACACCCCCTGCCTCCTCATAGCCGCATTCCCACAGGTTTATATCTCCGCTTCTGAACTAAAATTTCAATAAGGCACTATTTACTACTCAATTTATAACTCAAACAGTGGCGAGGGTACATTCGAATGGAGTCTCTGCTGCCAAGAGAACTGTGCCACCTTGATTAACTCTCAAATATCGAAAAACACCCATAAGTCTGCGAAATTTCCAGCCCTCCACATCAGCGTTCCCTGCAGGCTTATATCTTAGCCTCGGAGCTAATTTACAACTCAAATAATACATAGCTCAAACAGTGGCAAGGGTACATTCGATTTGTGTCTCCTTGCTGCCAAGAATATTGTGCCCCCTTGATTGACCGTTAAATATTAAATAAACCCAAAAGCCTCCTACACCTCCTGCCCTCCACATCTGCGTTCCCTATGTCTCAGCCTTGGAGCTGAGATTCCACCAAGAGAATATTTACTGTCCAAGTACAACTCGAAAAGCGTATAACTGAAACAGTGGCGGGACTAAATTTGATATGCGTCTCCCTGTTGCCAAGAATATCGTGCCGCTTTGATTCATGCTCAAAAAACAAATATGACCCAGAATCATTAAATCATTAACGCATAATCATTAATAATTAAATATGGCGTAGAAAAATTAAATAGCAGGGAACAAATTGGCATCACTATTTTATTCGATAATAGAAAGATGCTTAAAAGAAACTCTTTATTCACAAAAAACAATAAAAATAACTTTTACAAGCTACAAATGATGACGTTGTCGAAAATACATCTCATTTTCAAACTGATTATATCGACGCAGCCGTCGCAAAATAAATTACTAAACACAGAATTTCATACAACACAAAACGAGCTTGGCAATCCAAAATCAAAACACAAAAACAAAAACTGGTAAAAGACTGTTTCCTGCGTAAACAAATACACAAAAACTGGTTTTCAGCTACGGCAGCTTGTAGCTGCTTGGTATTATATAAAAAGGATAGTACACATTTGAGGTCAAAATTAAGAAGGATCGCAAAGTAGACTCAAAACTGACCCAGTAATTTCTCAAAACTGACCAATCGGAGGAGGCTACAGCAGCATATGAGATACTAAGGTAAATTTCTGTCCACAAAACAAACAAATGACACTAAAAACGAAGATACATTGCTGGTCTGTACTCTAATCCACAGATTCATGAGTACCAAATCATGAAAATCTACGGGAAGAGGGGGGGGGGGTGAGGTTATTTTTGTTCATTTTTTCAACGAAAATACGCATTATCCAGAATATAAAGCGGAAAGGGGGGTTGGCAAAAATCGACGGGTAATTATCCCCCCCCCCCCAGATTGGCGCCCCTAAGATCACCAGATGAAAAACTTGAATCGACTTTATTTTTATTGTGCTAATCATTGCATTCCAGACTTAACTCTGAGCAACTCTTGACTGTACTAAAGGACTAAAACTAACTTGTGCGATAAGATTTAAAGACCCCAGGAACGAGCAAAATTGCGTAAACGATTTACCTCTTACCCGCTCTCTTATTTTGCGACTTGCTTAGAGAATAAAACAGAAAGTTTGACCCGACCCTTACATGAAGAAAGGCGCATATGACTTTGAAAAGAATAGAATGCGAAACACATTATTTGAATATAATCCTTATAATAAAGTTGGTTACAAAAAAAAAATTTCATATTATTTCAAATATAATCAATTTATTTTCTAAAAGCATTCTGGTATCTCCGTGGTAGCCTAGCAGTTTATTATTTCTGTAACCACTTTCAACAGCTTATGAATTGGGCAAAAATAGCGCAAACGTCATCTGGCAACGTTCTAACCAATCTGTGGTCTAAGGGCTATTGTTTGATGGTCTCTTGTGAGTAGGAAAAAGTTACTCACTAGCAGCTGAAAGGCAAGTCTGAAACAAAAACTGTGTTTTGAGTATCAAGAATCTGATCCATTAGATTTTAATACGGACAATTCAAATTCTAAGGGCATTCAAGGACAATCCAACACTTAAGAAAATTATTTAGCACTTGAAAGCCAAAATAGTTTCCACCTATTTTAAGAATACACCATTGGAACACCAAAGTTGAACAATATACAATTTAACCATCAACTAGATGATTTCCCACACAGATAAGCTACCACTCCCAGGATTAATATTCACGGCACAACTCACTCATCAATAAGGGCCGCAAACCCAACCCTTAATTCTTAAAAGTTTTTTTCATCAGTCCTTCGCAATACAATGAAACCCTATGATTAACATTTTGAGAAATTATCACCCTTCCTTAAAAGGCGTTTGAGAGGTACTTTTTATTCACACACCAAAAAAAAAACTTTTGCAAGCTATAAACTTTCAATCCTTTTCACTACGAGTATATACGTCTTTCACCATGTCTGAGTTGCTACAAATATTCTATGTCGACAAGCCTCGTTTCTACAAAAATTATTAAGCGCTCAAAAGCCAGATTTTTTTTTGTTTTCACACATTAATTTAGCGCTACAGATGGATATAAAAATTCATACAACTAAAATGAATGGAAAATTATTATTGAAACCCCAGAGAAACAGAAACTATTTGTGACAAATCTTGTGACTCAAAACTGTTCGTCCTTTTTACTGGCTTAAAGTTAAAGAGAGAAGAACATATCTGGCGCAGTTTAACCTTTCATTTCAGACCTTTCATTAAAATTTGGAAAATAATGTGTTAAATTGTGATAGCAAGGAGTTGGCTTCCAAAATTACAGTACAAATTAAAAAAAACATACCTTTTCCATTGGGACAGTAATTTCTATTTTTCTCTAAGTCTTAACATTAAGCTGAGGGAGATAAATAATTCAGCTCGATTTCTAATGGGAACTGACACATTCAGGAAGCTGAATGAGTGTCTTCTCATTTTCTCCCCCTTCCCCGAGATTACCAAATCTTAGATTTAAAAAAAAATGACTTTTATGGCATTTTGACTAAAAAACGGCCTTCTGATGTTCTTATTGAACATTTTAACAAAATGAAAAAACAAAAATTAATTTAATTTCGTCTATCCGGAAGATAATGAATAATTTATTTGGCTTGCGAAAATACATAATAAAAAATTTCTTTTTTCTCTTTATTACATCATTCAGCTCAAAGTGTTTCCAGTTAAATGCTCCGTTGTGTTTTTGACACCAAGCGAATTGTATGTTTGCTTCAGTTTTTTTAAAATTATAATATAATGAATTAAATCAAATTGTAATTAAATTATATTTCATTTTAAATATATATTTTATGCATTATATTATATATATTTATTATACTATCTCTTTTAATATAAGTTTAAATCAAATTAAATTATACTGCCTTCAAACACGCTATGCATTGGAGCTAGAGGAAAGATATTTTTACAATGATTTTTTTTTCTAATAAACTTAACCATTTTATTTCTAATAAATCTGTTTTTAGTTTTGGCAGCCAGTTACTTTTTATTTCGTTTTTACAACATTATGACACAATATAATTTGAGTCCTTTTTTACACGCGATTAATTTTCAATGCTTTGAACATCATGAATGTTTTCCACTGTATGTTAATATAATGTTCCTGCTAGATTAGCTTTAAAAAAACATATTTAACACCTGATAGCCAAAATATTTTTCTCTGTAATTTTTTTGGTGTTAATCCTTATTTTTGGGAAATCTCTTTGAGGGCAAACACACGTCTTAGGATGGCACAGCCGTACAAGAGAGAATGTGCCGGAGATGTGAATTTTCCGAAAAGGAAACTTATTTAGAAATTGCGCTGATTAATAAGAGCCCAAATGGCTCAAACGGGACTCTTTTGGCAACACCATATTTGAAATATTTTTTGAAATGCGCTCAATTTACTATTTTGGGCATAAAAAAATACGTTTAATTGGATTCTAGTAAAAAAAAAAAAAAAATACTGCTAAATTAGCTTTAAAAGAAATCAACATTCGATAGCTAAAATATTTTTTTTCTGTCATCTTTTGCTATTAATTTTTATTCTTAGGAAATCCTTTTCAGTGTAATCATATGTCTGGCGCAAGAAGACACAGCCTTATAATGAAAATGTGCTGAATGTCCATTTTTCAGAAGAAAATGCTTAACATTTGTGCTGATTTGAAGAACGAAAGCAAAACGTCCTAGACAAGTGCCCAAATGGCGCAAATGCGTTTCATTTGGCAACACTGATCTCCATATGAACGTACCGGTTTAAAAGTCAATTAAGCACCATGGCACTAAAATCCAGAGGAAAAAAGTAAATAATGGACCAGATCCAATGGAATTCAAATCAGTCACATAATACATACTGACTAAATATCGCTAAATATGTGTAGCGTTTAGATTTTGGAGAGCCATGCTAATTAAAAATCAACTATAGAGTGATATAATTCTTAGGACAGGGTGCACTTGCCATAGATTTTGACAGGGTTTCGATTTCTAGGACAAATATAAATTTTTTAGATCGAACAAATGCTTTGGAATATCATCCAAGCTAAAGACGGTTCGAAAAAAAAGATGCTGCAAAGGGATAACTTGTGAGGGGTCGCCTGGGAATCACAGAGTCAAAAAACTAAGACAAGTGCACACTTTGGCATAAATCACAAACTCGCACTCCAATATTCCAATTTTTCATTATTCCAAATACTCCAATTTTCCAAATATTGAATGACTGCCCCTCATTAGGAGAGGGAGTTGATCCTTATAAGGGACAATTCTAGCACTGCTCAGATAAAAAAAACACTTTTAAGCCTCGTCTTAGATCCATGGCGTTTTGCAAAAAGGGCATAAGTCCACTTTCCCTAATTTTACAGGAGACCAAAATGAAAATAAAAACACACAAAGAAAAAATCTTTCTCACAAATAAGAGACTTGAAACCCTTAAAGACTGATTCCTCGTTAACCTTTCCATCGGAATTGGCTGGGAAATCTACCAAATTGTTGAATTGTTCAGTACTTAGAAGGGACTTAGGCTCTTTTGAAATAATTTATAACTCGGTCAGAACTAAAGATAGGCCCGTTTTGAATAGACCAATCGATAGGTCTCTTCGAGCTCTATCGCACCACATGTTAAACTCATAAGTCCAGTCGAAAAAAGGAGGACTTGGGCCCTTTTTGTTAAACGACACGGATTTCACATAGTTCATTTAAGAAATATATATTTTCACCAAAAAAAGGGAGGGGGCACCAGTGGGGGATCCAGGGGGATAGGTGGCGCCCCCCTAACATAGTCTAAAGTAGTGTAATTTTTTTAATTAACGAAAATTTGCGTTAATTAAACTTGCTCCTAACGCAAGTTTATCAGATCGACCTATTTTGCCCCCCCCCCGAAAAAAACCTGGATCCGCCCCTGGGGAGCACCACTGCTTTTAGGGACATTTCAATAGAGCAGGGTCAAGGTTGGTAAATATAATTTGTAAACACTAAGCCAGTGCCTAAAAGCGAGGACAGTAAACAGTTTGACAGAGAGCAAAAATTTGTATTTTAAGAATATGGGGTTGTGGGGTTGGCATCGAAGAAGTCTGTTGTTAAGCTTGAGGTTTTTATTGACAAGTTATTAGTGCATTCTTGGACCCCTTAGGGCTTCTTAGGTCTTGTGAAGAAGGAACTCTCGCCACCAAGGTAAATAATTGTAGATGAAGCTACTTGTTTTCAGTTCATAAAAGATGAAGACTCGACAACAGCAATGATAATGTTTATAAGAGTAAAATGCTAAAGGAAAGCTAAAACAAAATTGCAGAATCTGCCTATGACACTTTTTTAGTGATATGTGTCGCTGATGTTCCATTTTCTGAGGTATGTATGATTTTGCTTGACCTGTTAGGTAGCAAAAGTAAAATATTTCTTATCCCTGGGTACATGATTTTTATACGGATTTAGTTATTTTTTTTTTAGTATATTTATTTTTATAAGATTTGCTGCATTTAGTGCAATTGTGGTTTAGGCATTATACAGCAAATCAATGTATTTCTTGTTCCTCGGTAGCGGATTTTTTTTTATACAGATTTAATTCTTTTTCGAGTATAGATGGTTTTTTTTAAGAGATCTGGTTTTTGGTTTTTAGGGGTACATAATTTTGGCGAAGGTGCTAGGCAGGAAACAAAATTTAGATATCGGTTTGTAGAATTTCTTTAATTATTTAATTTTATTTTCATTCGAAACATAATATATTTTTATGAAATCTGTTTTCTTTAGGTATGTATTATTTTAGCTGAGACGACAGCCAGAAAAAAAAAATCTAGTTCAGGGAAAAAAATATTTAATTCATTTTCATTTGAAACATAATATATTTTTTATGAAATCTGTTTTCTTTAGGTATGTATTATTTTAGCTGAGACGACAGCCAGAAAAAAAATCTAGTTCAGGGAAAAAAATATTTAATTCATTTTCATTCGAAACATAATATATTTTTTAATGAAATCTGTTCCCTTTAGGTATGTATTATTTTAGCTATGAAGATGGCCAGGGAAAAAAAATATCTAGTTCAGGGAAAAAAAAATTTAATTCATTTTCATTCGAAACATAATATATTTTTTATGAAATCTGTTTTCTTTAGGTATGTATTATTTTAGCTGAGACGACAGCCAGAAAAAAAATCTAGTTCAGGGAAAAAAATATTTAATTCATTTTCATTCGAAACATAATATATTTTTTTTATAAAATCTGTTCCCTTTAGGTATGTATTATTTTAGCTAAGAAGACGGCCAAGGAAAAAAATATCGAGTTCAGGGAAAAAAAAATATTTAATTCATTTTCATTATAAACATAATATATTTTTTATTAAATATGTTCCCGTAAGGCATTTATGTTTTATTTTAGCCTATAATATGGCCAGGGAAAAAAAAAAATATCAATGTACGGGAAAAAATTATTTAATTAAATTTAATTAGAAAAATAACAAATTTTTTATTAAATATTTTCCGTTTCGTTATGTATTATTTTTGCCGAGAAGATGGCCAGGGGGAAAAAAATATCTAGTTCAGGGAAAAAAATATATTTAATTCATTTTCATTCGAAACATAATATATTTTTTATGAAATATGTTCCCTTTAGGCATTTATTATTATTTTAGCCGAGAAGATGGCCAGGAAAAAAAAAAAATATATAGTTCAGGGAAAAAATTATTTAAATCATTTTAATTCGAAAAAAAATATATTTTTTATTAAATCTGTTCCCTTTAGGCATGTATTATTATTTTAGCCGAGAAGATGGCCAGGAAAAAAAAAAAATATCTAGTTCAGGGAAAAAAATATTTAATTCATTTTCATTCGAAACATAACATATTTTTGTATGAAATCTGTTCCCTTTAGGTATGTATTATTTTAGCCGAGAAGATGGCCAGGGGGAAAAAATATCTAGTTCAGGAAAAAAAATATATTTAATTTATTTTCATTCGAAACATAATATATTTTTTATGAAATCTGTTTTCTTTAGGTATGTATTATTTTAGCTGAGACGACAGCCAAAAAAAAAACATCTAGTTCAGGGAAAAAAATATTTAATTCATTTTCATTCGAAACATAATATATTTTTTATGAAATCTGTTCCCTTTAGGTATGTATTATTTTAGCCGAGAAGATGGCCAGGGAAAAAAAAAATATCTAGTTCAGGGAAAAAAATATTTAATTCATTTTCATTCGAAACATAACATATTTTTTATGAAATCTGTTCCCTTTAGGTATGTATTATTTTAGCTAAGAAGACGGCCAAGGAAAAAAATATCGAGTTCAGGGAAAAAAAAATATTTAATTCATTTTCATTCGAAACATAATATATTTTTTATGAAATCTGTTCCCTTTAGGCATGTATTATTATTTTAGCCGAGAAGATGGCCAGGAAAAAAAAAATATCTAGTTCAGGGAAAAAAATATTTAATTCATTTTCATTCGAAACATAACATATTTTTTATGAAATCTGTTCCCTTTAGGTATGTATTATTTTAGCTAAGAAGACGGCCAAGGAAAAAAATATCGAGTTCAGGGAAAAAAAAATATTTAATTCATTTTCATTAGAAACATAATATATTTTTTATGAAATCTGTTCCCTTTAGGCATGTATTATTATTTTAGCCGAGAAGATGGCCAGGAAAAAAAAAAAATCTAGTTCAGGGAAAAAAATATTTAATTCATTTTCATTAGAAACATAATATATTTTTTATGAAATCTGTTCCCTTAAGGCATGTATTATTATTTTAGCCGAGAAGATGGCCAGGAAAAAAAAAAATATCTAGTTCAGGGAAAAAAATATTTAATTCATTTTCATTCGAAACATAATATATTTTTTATGAAATCTGTTCCCTTTAGGCATGTATTATTATTTTAGCCGAGAAGATGGCCAGGAAAAAAAAAATATCTAGTTCAGGGAAAAAAATATTTAATTCAATTTCATTATAAAAATAATATATTTTTTATTAAATCTTTTCCATTTTTGTTTGAATTATTTTATCCGATAAGATGGCCAGGAAAAAAAAAAAAATATATATGTCGGGTAAAAAAATATTTAATTCATTTTCATTATAAAAATAACATATTTTTTATGAAAAATGTTCCCTTTATGCATGTATTATTATTTTAGCCGAGAATATGGCCAGGAAAAAAAAAAAATATATAGTTAAGGGAAAAAAATATTTAATTCATTTTCATTGGAAACATAATATATTTTTTATTAAATCTGTTACCTTTAGGAAGGTATTATTATTTTAGCCGAGAAGATGGCCAGGAAAAAAAAAATATCTAGTTCAGGGAAAAAAATATTTAATTCATTTTCATTCGAAACATAACATATTTTTTATGAAATCTGTTCCCTTTAGGTATGTATTATTTTAGCCGAGAAGATGGCCAGGAAAAAAAAAAAATATCTAGTTCAGGGAAAAAAATATTTAATTCATTTTCATTAGAAACATAACATATTTTTGTATGAAATCTGTTCCCTTTAGGTATGTATTATTTTAGCCGAGAAGATGGCCAGGGGGAAAAAAATATCTAGTTCAGGGAAAAAAATATATTTAATTTATTTTCATTCGAAACATAATATATTTTTTATGAAATCTGTTTTCTTTAGGTATGTATTATTTTAGCTGAGACGACAGCCAAAAAAAAAAACATCTAGTTCAGGGAAAAAAATATTTAATTCATTTTCATTCGAAACATAATATATTTTTTATGAAATCTGTTCCCTTTAGGTATGAATTATTTTAGCCGAGAAGATGGCCAGGGAAAAAAAAAATATCTAGTTCAGGGAAAAAAATATTTAATTCATTTTCATTCGAAACATAACATATTTTTGTATGAAATCTGTTCCCTTTAGGTATGTATTATTTTAGCCGAGAAGATGGCCAGGGGAAAAAAATATCTAGTTCAGGGAAAAAAATATATTTAATTTATTTTCATTCGAAACATAATATATTTTTTATGAAATCTGTTTTCTTTAGGTATGTATTATTTTAGCTGAGACGACAGCCAAAAAAAAAAAACATCTAGTTCAGGGAAAAAAATATTTAATTCATTTTCATTCGAAAAATAATATATTTTTTATGAAATCTGTTCCCTTTATGTATTTATTATTTTAGCCGATAAGATGGCCAGGAAAAAAAAAAAATATATATTTCAGGGAAAAAAATATTTAATTAATTTTCTTTCGAAAAATAACATATTTTTTATGAAATATGTTCCCTTTAGGTATGTATTATTTTAGCCGAGAAGATGGCCAGGGGGAAAAAAATATCTAGTTCAGGGAAAAAAATATTTAATTCATTTTCATTCGAAACATAACATATTTTTTATGAAATCTGTTCCCTTTAGGTATGTATTATTTTAGCCGAGAAGATGGCCAGGAAAAAAAAAATATCTAGTTCAGGTAAAAAAATATTTAATTCATTTTCATTCGAAAAATAATATATTTTTTATTAAATCTGTTCCATTTTGGTTTGTATTATTTTAGCCGAGAAGATGGCCAGGAAAAAAAAAAAATATAAAGTTCAGGGAAAAAAATATTTAATTCATTTTCATTCGAAACATAAAATATTTTTTATGAAATCTGTTCCCTTTAGGTATGTATTATTTTAGCCGAGAAGATGGCCAGGAAAAAAAAAAAATATCTAGTTAAGGGAAAAAAATATTTAATTCATTTTCATTCGAAAAATAATATATTTTTTTTTAAATCTGTTACCTTTAGGTATGTATTATTTTATCCGTTAAGATGGCCAGGAAAAAAAAAAAATATCTAGTTCAGGGAAAAAAATATTTAATTCATTTTCATTCGAAACATAACATATTTTTTATGAAATCTGTTCCCTTTAGGTATGTATTATTTTAGCCGAGAAGTTGGCCAGGAAAAAAAAAAATATCTAGTTCAGGGAAAAAAATATTTAATTCATTTTCATTCGAAACATAACATATTTTTTATGAAATCTGTTCCCTTTAGGTATGTATTATTTTAGCCGAGAAGATGGCCAGGAAAAAAAAAATATCTAGTTCAGGGAAAAAAATATTTAATTCATTTTCATTCGAAACATAATATATTTTTTATGAAATCTGTTCCCTTTAGGTATGTATTATTTTAGCCGAGAAGATGGCCAGGGGGAAAAAAATATCTAGTTCAGGGAAAAAAATATTTAATTCATTTTCATTCGAAACATAACATATTTTTTATGAAATCTGTTCCCTTTAGGTATGTATTATTTTAGCCGAGAAGATGGCCAGGAAAAAAAAAGATATCTAGTTCAGGGAAAAAATATTTAATTCATTTTCATTCGAAACATAATATATTTTTTATGAAATCTGTTCCCTTTAGGTATGTATTATTTTAGCCGAGAAGATGGCCAGGAAAAAAAAAAAATATATAGTACAGGGAAAAAAATATTTAATAAATTTTATTTAGAAAAATAATATATTTTTTTTTAAATATTTTCCATTTATGTTTGTATTATTTTAGCCGAGAATATGGCCAGGAAAAAAAAAAAATATAAAGTTAAGGTAAAAAAATATTTAAAAAATTTTATTTCGAAACAAAATAAATTTTTTATGAAATATTTTCCCTTTAGGTATGTATTATTTTAGCCGAGAAGATGGCCAGGAAAAAAAAAAATATCTAGTTCAGGGAAAAAAATATTTAATTCATTTTCATTCGAAACATAACATATTTTTTATGAAATCTGTTCCCTTTAGGTATGTATTATTTTAGCCGAGAAGATGGCCAGGGGGAAAAAATATCTAGTTCAGGGAAAAAAATATTTAATTCATTTTCATTCGAAACATAACATATTTTTTATGAAATCTGTTCCCTTTAGGTATGTATTATTTTAGCCGAGAAGATGGCCAGGAAAAAAAAAAAATATCTAGTTCAGGGAAAAAATATTTAATTCATTTTCATTCGAAACATAATATATTTTTTATGAAATCTGTTCCCTTTAGGTATGTATTATTTTAGCCGAGAAGATGGCCAGGAAAAAAAAAATATCTAGTTCAGGGAAAAAATATTTAATTCATTTTCATTCGAAACATAACATATTTTTGTATGAAATCTGTTCCCTTTAGGTATGTATTATTTTAGCCGAGAAGATGGCCAGGGGGAAAAAAATATCTAGTTCAGGGAAAAAAATATTTAATTCATTTTCATTCGAAACATAACATAATTTTTATGAAATCTGTTCCCTTTAGGTATGTATTATTTTAGCCGAGAAGATGGCCAGGAAAAAAAAAAAATATCTAGTTCAGGGAAAAAAATATTTAATTCATTTTCATTCGAAACATAACATATTTTTGTATGAAATCTGTTCCCTTTAGGTATGTATTATTTTAGCCGAGAAGATGGCCAGGGGGAAAAAAATATCTAGTTCAGGGAAAAAAATATATTTAATTTATTTTAATTCTAAAAATAATATATTTTTTATGAAATCTTTTTTATTTTTTTTTTTATTATTTTAGCATAGACGACAGCCAAAAAAAAAAAAACATCTAGTTAATGTACAAAATTATTTAATTCATTTTAATTATAAAAATAATATTTTTTTTATTAAATATGTTACCTTTAGGTATGTATTATTTTAGCCGCGAAGATGGCCAGGGAAAAAAAAAAAATATATAGTTCAGGGAAAAAAATATTTAATTCATTTTCATTCGAAACATAAAATATTTTTGTATGAAATCTGTTCCCTTTAGGTATGTATTATTTTAGCCGAGAAGATGGCCAGGGGAAAAAAATATCTAGTTCAGGGAAAAAAATATATTTAATTTATTTTCATTCGAAACATAATATATTTTTTATGAAATCTGTTTTCTTTAGGTATGTATTATTTTAGCTGAGACGACAGCCAAAAAAAAAAAACATCTAGTTCAGGGAAAAAAATATTTAATTCATTTTCATTCGAAACATAATATATTTTTTATGAAATCTGTTCCCTTTAGGCATGTATTATTATTTTAGCCGAGAATATGGCCAGGAAAAAAAAAAAATATCTAGTTCAGGGAAAAAAATATTTAATTAATTTTCATTCGAAACATAATATATTTTTTATGAAATCTGTTCCCTTTAGGTATGTATTATTTTAGCCGAGAAGATGGCCAGGAAAAAAAAAAATATCTAGTTCAGGGAAAAAAATATTTAATTCATTTTCATTCGAAACATAAAATATTTTTTTATGAAATCTGTTCCCTTTAGGTATGTATTATTTTAGCCGAGAAGATGGCCAGGGGGAAAAAAATATCTAGTTCAGGGAAAAAAATATATTTAATTTATTTTCATTCGAAACATAATATATTTTTTATGAAATCTGTTTTCTTTAGGTATGTATTATTTTAGCTGAGACGACAGCCAAAAAAAAAACATCTAGTTCAGGGAAAAAAATATTTAATTCATTTTCATTCGAAACATAATATATTTTTTATGAAATCTGTTCCCTTTAGGTATGAATTATTTTAGCCGAGAAGATGGCCAGGGAAAAAAAAATATCTAGTTCAGGGAAAAAAATATTTAATTCATTTTCATTCGAAACATAACATATTTTTGTATGAAATCTGTTCCCTTTAGGTATGTATTATTTTAGCCGAGAAGATGGCCAGGGGAAAAAAATATCTAGTTCAGGGAAAAAAATATATTTAATTTATTTTCATTCGAAACATAATATATTTTTTATGAAATCTGTTTTCTTTAGGTATGTATTATTTTAGCTGATACGACAGCCAAAAAAAAAAAAAATCTAGTTAAGGGAAAAAAATATTTAATTAATTTTAATTAGAAAAATAATATATTTTTTATTAAATCTGTTCCCTTTAGGTATGTATTATTTTAGCCGAGAAGATGGCCAGGAAAAAAAAAAAATATCTAGTTCAGGTAAAAAAATATTTAATTCATTTTCATTCGAAAAATAAAATATTTTTTATTAAATCTGTTACCTTTATGTATTTATTATTTTAGCCGAGAAGATGGCCAGAAAAAAAAAAAATATATATTTCAGGGAAAAAAATATTTAATTAATTTTCATTAGAAAAATAACATATTTTTGTATGAAATCTGTTCCCTTTAGGTATTTATTATTTTAGCCGAGAAGATGGCCAGGGAAAAAAAAAAATATCTAGTTCAGGGAAAAAAATATTTAATTCATTTTAATTCGAAACATAACATATTTTTTATGAAATATGTTCCCTTTAGGTATGTATTATTTTAGCTGAGAAGATGGCCAGGAAAAAAAAAAAATATATAGTTCAGGGAAAAAAATATTTAATTCATTTTCATTAGAAACAAAACATATTTTTTATTAAATATGTTGCCTTTATGTATGTATTATTTTAGCCGAGAAGATGGCCAGGAAAAAAAAAAAATATCTAGTTCAGGGAAAAAAATATTTAATTCATTTTCATTCGAAACATAAAATATTTTTGTATGAAATCTGTTCCCTTTAGGTATGTATTATTTTAGCCGAGAAGATGGCCAGGGTAAAAAAAAATATCTAGTTCAGGGAAAAAAATATATTTAATTTATTTTCATTCGAAACATAATATATTTTTTATGAAATCTGTTTTCTTTAGGTATGTATTATTTTATCTGAGACGACAGCCAAAAAAAAAAAAACATATAGTTCAGGGAAAAAAATATTTAATTCATTTTCATTCGAAACATAATATTTTTTTTATGAAATCTGTTCCCTTTAGGTATGTATTATTTTAGCCGAGAAGATGGCCAGGGAAAAAAAAATATCTAGTTCAGGGAAAAAATATTTAATTCATTTTCATTCGAAACATAACATATTTTTGTATGAAATCTGTTCCCTTTAGGTATGTATTATTTTAGCCGAGAAGATGGCCAGGGGGAAAAAATATCTAGTTCAGGAAAAAAAATATATTTAATTTATTTTCATTCTAAACATAATATATTTTTTATGAAATCTTTTTTATTTATGTATGTATTATTTTAGCTGAGACGACAGCCAAAAAAAAAAAACATCTAGTTCAGGGAAAAAAATATTTAATTCATTTTCATTCGAAACATAATATTTTTTTTATGAAATCTGTTCCCTTTAGGTATGTATTATTTTAGCCGAGAAGATGGCCAGGGAAAAAAAAAAAATATCTAGTTCAGGGAAAAAAATATTTAATTCATTTTCATTCGAAACATAACATATTTTTTATGAAATCTGTTTTCTTTAGGTATGTATTATTTTAGCTGAGACGACAGCCAGAAAAAAAATCTAGTTCAGGGAAAAAAATATTTAATTCATTTTCATTCGAAACATAATATATTTTTTTTATAAAATCTGTTCCCTTTAGGTATGTATTATTTTAGCTAAGAAGACGGCCAAGGAAAAAAATATCGAGTTCAGGGAAAAAAAAATATTTAATTCATTTTCATTCGAAACATAATATATTTTTTATGAAATCTGTTCCCTTTAGGCATGTATTATTATTTTAGCCGAGAAGATGGCCAGGAAAAAAAAAAATATCTAGTTCAGGGAAAAAAATATTTAATTCATTTTCATTCGAAACATAATATATTTTTTATGAAATCTGTTCCCTTTAGGCATGTATTATTATTTTAGCCGAGAAGATGGCCAGGAAAAAAAAAAAAATATCTAGTTCAGGGAAAAAAATATTTAATTCATTTTCATTCGAAAAATAAATTTTTTTTTATGAAATATTTTCCCCTAAGGAATTTATTATTATTTTAGCCGAGAAGATTGCCAGGAAAAAAAAAAAATTTATAGTTAGTTGAAAAAATTATTTAATTCATTTTCATTCGAAAAATAACATATTTTTTATTAAATCTGTTCCCTTTAGGTATGTATTATTTTAGCCGAGAAGATGGCCAGGGGGAAAAAAATATCTAGTTCAGGGAAAAAAATATATTTAATTTATTTTCATTCGAAACATAATATATTTTTTATGAAATCTGTTCCCTTTAGGCATGTATTATTATTTTAGCCGAGAAGATGGCCAGGAAAAAAAAAAAAATATATAGTTAAGGGAAAAAAATATTTAATTTATTTTAATTATAAAAAAAAAATATTTTTTATTAAATATGTTCCCTTTAGGCATGTATGTATTATTTTAGCCGAGAATATTGCCAGGAAAAAAAAAAAATATCAATATCATGGAAAAAAATATTTAATTCATATTAATTCGAAAAATAAAAAATTTTTGTTTTAAATATTGTCACTTTCGTTTTGTTTTATTTTTTCCGAGAAGAGGGCCAGGGGAAAAAAAATATATAGTTCAGGGAAAAAAATATATTTAATTTATTTTCATTCGAAACATAATATATTTTTTATGAAATCTGTTTTCTTTAGGTATGTATTATTTTAGCTGAGACGACAGCCAAAAAAAAAAACATCTAGTTCAGGGAAAAAAATATTTAATTCATTTTCATTCGAAACATAATATATTTTTTATGAAATCTGTTCCCTTTAGGTATGTATTATTTTAGCCGAGAAGATGGCCAGGAAAAAAAAAAATATCTAGTTCAGGGAAAAAAATATTTAATTCATTTTCATTCGAAACATAACATATTTTTTATGAAATCTGTTCCCTTTAGGTATGTATTATTTTAGCTAAGAAGACGGCCAACGAAAAAAATATCGAGTTCAGTGAAAAAAAAAAATTTAATTCATTTTCATTAGAAACATTATATATTTTTTATGAAATCTGTTCCCTTTAGGAATTTATTATTATTTTAGCCGAGAAGATGGCCAGGAAAAAAAAAATATCTAGTTCAGGGAAAAAAATATTTAATTCATTTTCATTCGAAACATAATATATTTTTTATGAAATCTGTTCCCTTTAGGCATGTATTATTATTTTAGCCGAGAAGATGGCCAGGAAAAAAAAAAAAATATCTAGTTCAGGGAAAAAATATTTAATTCATTTTCATTCGAAACATAATATATTTTTTATTAAATCTGTTCCCTTTAGGCATGTATTATTATTTTAGCCGAGAATATGGCCAGGAAAAAAAAAAAATATCTAGTTCAGGGAAAAAAATATTTAATTAATTTTAATTCGAAACATAACATATTTTTTATGAAATCTGTTCCCTTTAGGTATGTATTATTTTAGCCGAGAAGATGGCCAGGAAAAAAAAAAATATCTAGTTCAGGAAAAAAATATTTAATTCATTTTCATTCGAAACATAACATATTTTTGTATGAAATCTGTTCCCTTTAGGTATGTATTATTTTAGCCGAGAAGATGGCCAGGGGGAAAAAAATATCTAGTTCAGGGAAAAAAATATATTTAATTTATTTTCATTCTAAACATAATATATTTTTTATGAAATATGTTTTCTTTAGGTATGTATTATTTTAGCTGAGACGACAGCAAAAAAAAAAAAAACATCTAGTTCAGGTAAAAAAATATTTAATTCATTTTCATTCTAAACATAATATTTTTTTTATGAAATCTGGTCCCTTTAGGTATGTATTATTTTAGCCGAGAAGATGGCCAGGGAAAAAAAAAAATATATATTTCATGGAAAAAAATATTTAATTAAATTTAATTATAAACATAACATATTTTTTATTAAATATGTTCCCTTTTGGTATGTATTATTTTAGCCGATAAGATGGCCAGGAAAAAAAAAAAATATCTAGTTCAGGGAAAAAAATATTTAATTCATTTTCATTCGAAACATAACATATTTTTGTATGAAATCTGTTCCCTTTAGGTATGTATTATTTTAGCCGAGAAGATGGCCAGGGGAAAAAAAAATATCTAGTTCAGGGAAAAAAATATATTTAATATATTTTAATTCGAAACATAATATATTTTTTATGAAATCTTTTTTCTTTAGGTATTTATTATTTTAGCTGATACGACACCCAAAAAAAAAAAACATCTAGTTCAGGGAAAAAAATATTTAATTCATTTTCATTCGAAACATAATATTTTTTTTATGAAATCTGTTCCCTTTAGGTATGTATTATTTTAGCCGAGAAGATGGCCAGGGAAAAAAAAAAATATCTAGTTCAGGGAAAAAAATATTTAATTCATTTTCATTCGAAACATAACATATTTTTGTATGAAATCTGTTCCCTTTAGGTATGTATTATTTTAGCCGAGAAGATGGCCAGGGGAAAAAATATCTAGTTCAGGAAAAAAAATATATTTAATTTATTTTCATTCGAAACATAATATATTTTTTATGAAATCTGTTTTCTTTAGGTATGTATTATTTTAGCTGAGACGACAGCCAAAAAAAAAAACATCTAGTTCAGGGAAAAAAATATTTAATTCATTTTCATTCGAAACATAATATATTTTTTATGAAATCTGTTCCCTTTAGGTATGTATTATTTTAGCCGAGAAGATGGCCAGGGAAAAAAAAAAATATCTAGTTAAGGGAAAAAAATATTTAATTAATTTTCATTCGAAACATAACATATTTTTTACGAAATCTGTTTTTTTTAGGTATGTATTATTTTAGCTGAGAAAACGGCCAGCGAAAAAAAAAAATAAAATATCGAGTTCAAGGAAGAAAAAATATTTAATTCACTTTCGTTCAAAATATAATATATTTTTTTAATAAATCTCTTTTCTTTTGGTAAGTATTATTTTAGCTGTGAAGACGGCCAGCTAAAAAAAAAAAATCTAGTTCTTTGGCGGAGTTTTTTATATATATATTTGAGTCACTCTCCATCAAGGTTTACAACCTGGTTTATTGAACTTTAAATTAATCTTTAATACGATATCAACTTTGAAAACTATTTTAAAATTAAATAATGTTACACCATCATAGGCAATCATTAATGTCGACTCATTTTAAATCTTTCTCTTCAGGAGCAAACATGTCAATTTGAGATTTTTCACCGACTAGTCCTTGATCTGAAAAAATAAATGTTTAAATAACAAATATATGAAATAGTAAATACAAAACACTACCAAGAAAATAAGGGGACAAAAGGAAAATAATAAAATAGGAAAATACAATCATGTAATAACGGAAAATGTAACAAATGAAAATACAATCATGTAATAACGACAGATCCTTCATGGCCAATCCTTGACTGTTTGACTGTTTCTTTTTTACTTTTTTTTTCATCTAACTTCGCTTAGTGGTACAAAAATAATCAAGTCAAATACAATAGAAATCAAACTAATTTTTGGCATTTACGAAAAATTAAGCAAGAAAAACGGGTTTTAATTTTAAAAAAGCAGTGAACAAATAACAAAAAAATAAACACTTAATTAAAAAACACTCCGAGTATTTCGGCCCCACGTCCGGGAGTATTTCTAAAAAAAAAATAAAAAAAAAAAAAAAAAAAAAAAAAAAAAAAAAAAAATGATTGCATGTGTTCGGGGAATGATGGGCGTGGGAAGGGGGCTAGTTTCCCTCAAATCACTTTTGACTATTAAAAAGGGCACAAGCCACTCCAATTTCCAATTGAATGAGCCCTTTTCGAAGTTTCTACGACATCTTTTTTAGCACATAACTTACATCGAAATACAACAAAGTAAACACATGAAGAGAGAAAAAGAAAAAAAAGAAAAGAAAATTAAATAGGAATCAAACTCACAAATATGTGAGTTTGATTCCTATTTATTTAGTTATATTTCTTTCCCTCTTTTCTTCTCTTCTCCTTTCTAGCCTATGCACGCTTTCAACATCGTTTTAGCCCATTCCAATTTGGAAGAGTCCATACTATTAAGCCTTCAACCTTTCAAACCCAGAAGATTTCCGCACATCGAGTTTTTTATGTCCGAGTTTTCGAATTCATCGAGTTTTCAATTGTCCGTTTCGAATTCATCGAGTTTTCAATTGTCCCTTTCTCCCTTTCAATGTCTCTAAATAAAATTTCTAAATAAAATTAGTGTGTAACTAGGTAATACAAACTAGTCGTATTTGCAAAAAACATATTTACTCCATTGAACCACCCTCCTCGAATCTTTGGCTTCGGTGGAGTTTTAATTTTGTGGATTTCCTCCTTATATTTATACAAAAACTCTCATCCCCCCTTTGGCTTTCATGCAGCTTTTACCTACATTTATAGGAGTTTGTCTAGCGAAAAACATCATAAAACATCTTCTCGAATCAGTCGAGAAGAAAAATTATTACATTTTTTCATCAATCAAAAAAAGCATTTATATACATTAAATAAAATATAAAGAAATATATAAAATACACAAAGAAGACTAAAACCTGTTGAGAGAAAAAAATTTAATAGCAAGAGGGCGAGGTAAAACTTTCTATCCCCAAGCTACCCCTCCTACCCCCCAAAGGATATGCCTGTTGCAAATCACAAGACTTTTATTTTCATAGAGACACATCAAGGCACAGTAAAATTTCTTACCTTTTCCTGGTGATTCCTTTCTCTTCTCAGTTGCACTTTTTGACCAATGAAACCTGTCCTCAATTGGCCTTTAAAAGAAAAATATTTAGTCAAAACAGCTATGCTAAGCATAAAAATGTATCACAAATTCTTGGTTCTAAAATAGCATATTACCTGGGTAGATTGATTATATTCATAAAGACAGAGTGGCTGGAAGCCAATTCAGACTTTGCCTATGTTTTCAATACATTGTCTTTGTTTTATTTAAACGAAGAATGTAATGCCATGTAAGCAGTTTTGAAAACGGTGGGACAAGCTGCAGTCTACGGGCAAACGACCAAACATTGTATTTGTGGCAAAACGCCACAACTGGTGTACTGTGTGTATTTGTGTCAAAACACGTTTTGGCAACTGGCCAAAACGATAAAACAAGCAGCAGTCAGCACGCAAACGGCCAAACATGGTTCTGTTTGTGGCACAACATGCTTTGGCAAACGGCCAAAACCGTGAAACAAGCAGCAGTCTACTGGCAAAAGGCTAAGTAAGTTTTATGGATACGTGAACAAAATGCTAAAATCAGGAATAAATGTGAGATAGGAGTTATCACTTTCACCAATATTTAAGCAGCAAGCCCAGATTTTGATTTAGTTGATAGCCTCCCTTCATGCTCGTGAGGTAAAGAGATAAAAGTACGCTAGGCTTTAACGAAGTAAAAGTAACACCATAGAAGCTACCATGCTTTGTGACACTTGATCAAACAGGACATTCAGTTCATTATTTTTCCTTAATTTGTTAGTTTGTTTTTCTCTCTTTGGTCACTCCACATTTTTAGAATATAATGAGTGAATAAAAATCAAATAATGATAGCAATAATGACAGCTTGTGTCCATATTTCTGTATGCTACTGCTCATTAGATTCTGCAAGTTGTGAGTTTTTTTTCTTGTCTTCCTTTTCCCCTCCTTTTATGTAATTTCCCTTTTGTTTTAGTTTCTTTTAAATTTTATGTGTTACTCTGTAACTGGTATTCTTTGATTTCTATACTGATTTGCGTTGCATTTTTATGAGTTTTTCTTTGTGATACTCCTCGTATTGTATCTCTGTATAGTGTGGGTTGGAAATAAATAATAATAGGAGGCTGTAAAAAATCACTTCATCAAGTGCTTCATGGCTGGGTAGACATGACCAACTTCTATATGACTTAGCATCGATTTCTCCTAGCAACACTTGACAAAACAGGGCATTCAGTTCATAGGAGGCTGTAAAAAATCACCTCATCAAGTGCTTCACCAAAAAAGCCAAGTCCTTTCGCAAACGAGGGATTATGCACCTTACTGAAAGTTGAAAAATGCTATTTAGTAGCATCGATTTCTCCTAGCAACACTTCGACAAAACAGGGCATTCAGTTCATAGGAGGCTGTAAAAAATCACCTCATCAAGTGCTTCACCAAAAAGCCAAGTCCTTTCGCAAACGAGGGATTATGCACCTCACTGAAAGTTGAAAAAGGTTATTGAGTAGCATCGATTTCTCCTAGCAACACTTGACAAAACAGGGCATTCAGTTCATAGGAGACTGTAAAAAATCACCTCATCAAGTGCTTCACCAAAAAGCCAAGTCCTTTCGCAAACGAGGGATTATGCACCTCACTGAAAGTTGAAAATGGTTATTGAGTAGCATCGATTTCTCCTAGCAACACTTGACAAAACAGGGCATTCAGTTCATAGGAGACTGTAAAAAATCAACTCATCAAGTGCTTCACCAAAAAGCCAAGTCCTTTCGCAAACGAGGGATTATGCACCTCACTGAAAGTTGAAAAAAGTTATTGAGTAGCATCGATTTCTCCTAGCAACACTCGACAAAACAGGGCATTCAGTTCATAGGAGGCTGTAAAAAATCACCTCATCAAGTGCTTCACCAAAAAGCCAAGTCCATTCGCAAAGGAGGGATTATGCACCTCACTGAAAGTTGAAAAAGGTTATTGAGTAGCATCGGTTTCTCCTAGCAACACTCGACAAAACAGGGCATTCAGTTCATAGGAGGCTGTAAAAAATCACCTCATCAAGTGCTTCACCAAAAAAGCCAAGTCCTTTCGCAAACGAGGGATTATGCACCTTACTGAAAGTTGAAAAAGGTTATTGAGTAGCATCGATTTCTCCTAGCAACACTTGACAAAACAGGGCATTCAGTTCATAGGAGGCTCTAAAAAATCACCTCATCAAGTGCTTCACTAAAAAAGCCAAGTCCTTTCGCAAACGAGGGATTATGCACCTCACTGAAAGTTGAAAAAGGTTATTGAGTAGCATCGATTTCTCCTAGCAACACTCGACAGAACAGGGCATTCAGTTCATAGGACGCTGTAAAAAATCACCTCATCAAGTGCTTCACCAAAAAGCCAAGTCCTTTCACAAACGAGGGATTATGCACCTCACTGAAAGTTGAAAAAGGTTATTGAGCAACATGGTTCTTCGAGGTGAAGAGCTTTCAGGCTTGTTTCACCAGCATTTTCGGTTTGTCTCTTATTACTGCAACACTATTCAAGGTTGACGTAAACTTATGGTAGCGTATGGCCTACCCTACTCTGAGCCTCTATCAATTTACAATGGTGTTTTCCAGGGAACCTCGTTTGTTTTTTTTTATTGCAAAGAAAAACAGCCTTTTTTTTTTCTTTTTTTTTTTTTTTTTTTTTTTTTTAACATTTTACTAAAATTAGCAGCCAAATAGTGGTCTTCGTATTATTGTACATCTACTAAAATAATTTTTGATCCATAAAAAGAAAAACAGCCTTGGAGTTGATTTCTCCAATAGTTGGGAATTTGTTGACTCGTTTTTTTTTTGCCACAATATTCATGGATTGTCAATGTGGCAATGATTCTGGCTAGGCTAATTTTTCTTCATTTCTCTTGTTTTTAGTTGTTTTGTTCATTTGTTTGCCTTTTGTGTTATGCTTCATAGTAATTTGGCTAGAATGAATTACTGAATTGAATTATGTTACCGATTAATCTTTAGATAACTTGAAGTTCTAAATGAACGTCTATTTCAGTGTTTTGCCTAAATGTACGAGAGGGGTGGGGGTAATACGGTAACCTTACAAAAAAAAAAAAAAAAAAACACTTACCAGGACATATCTGGGCATTTGTCTTTCATAGGCTGCATCATTGGGTCCCTCAAGTTAAACATACCGTTTTTTTTAAATATTTTTTTTTTATTCAAAACACGACTTGAATACTAAAACTTCCTGTTACCAAACATTTAACTTAGCTCAAAATAAAGCTCTTACCGTACCACTACTGAAAATGACAACTAATGTCAGCACTAAACCGACTGAACCTAAAACAACTGCACAGAGCCATGGCACCAATCTGTTGACTTACTCTCTTTACTCCCTTCCATGAAGTTCCTACTCCCTTTAAACTCTTTTTATGACGTCTTGCCACCCGACAACGTCCTATTTCTTGCTTGGCCCCAGTTGGGTTACAGTAACTAAACCAGGAATATGCAATCCAACTAAAGAGAGACCCAAGGCCGTACCCAGGATTTTATCGGAGGGGGTTTTACGAAAAAAAAATTGGGGGAGGGGGGTTACACAAAAAAAAAAAACTAAAAAAAAAAAAAAATTTGTTTATGTCCAATTTCGTTACGTTTTTACGAGTCAGACAAACATTTCGGGGGGGGGGGTTAAAACCCCCTAGCCCCCCACCCCTGGATACGGCCTTGGAGAGACCCTTTTTAAAGCTAGGGGAACCTAAATCTAAAATATCCCACTTTAGATAAGGAGCTGATTTGGGATTTGCAGTAGACTTCTTCCCTTTCTTTTTTAATAAAAAAACGGTAGACTCTCGATAATCCGCGAAATTGGGTGGCGTGGCAAAATACAGAAAAAACAACCAAAAATCAACATAGAGATACTTTTAACACTTTTTACTTACGCTAAATAACAGCATTATTATCATTCACATTTTTATGTTTTTATTTAGTTTTATTGGATAATCATGTAATCTCAAGCTAATTAGATCACATAGTGCGTGGTGTAGTCAGCTAAGTACCAAGAACTCTTTTAGATGTGGACGAGAGGGATGATAATTAAAGAAAATTTAGTGTAGGGGGGAATAAAACAAAAAAAAATTTATACAACTACTTGAATATGAAGCCTTTAAAAAATTCAGAAAAATATGATTTTCCAAAGAACTATGGATTTTCTGAAGACTGAAAATGAAAGCAGGGGGAAATCATGACATGTATTATTACTATTGAAGGACCTTTACGATACAGAATTATAAGCTCAAAGCCCTTTACGACAAGGCCTCACTTAAGGACCTTATTATAAGCTCAAAGACCTTTACGATACAGGATTATAAGCTCAAAGCCCTTTACAACAAAGACCATATTTAAGTACCTTATTTAAGGACCTTCTTATAAGCTCAAAACCCTTTTACGATACAGGATTATAAGCTCAAAGCCCTTTACAACAAGGACAATATTTAAGTACCTTATTTAAGGACCTTCTTATAAGCTCAAAACCCTTTACGATACAGGGTTATAAGCTCAAAGCCCTTTACGAGAAGGCCTTATTTAAATACCTTATTTAAGGACCTTATTATAAGCTCAAAGCCCTTTACGATAAAGGGTTATAAGCTCAAAGCCCTTTACGACATGGCCTTATTTAAGTACTTTATTTAAGGACCTTATTACAAGCTCAAAGCCCTTTACGACAAGGACCTTATTTAAGTACCCTATTTAAGGACCTTGTTTAAGGACCTTATTATCAGCTCAAAGCCCTTTACGATACAGGATTATAAGCTCAAAGCCCTTTACGACAAGGCCTTATTTAAGTACCTTATTATAGGCTCAAAGCCCTTTACGATACAGGATTATAGGCTCAAAGCCCTACACGACAAGGACCTTATTATAAGCCCAAAACCCTTTACGATACAGGATTATAAGTTCAAAGCCCTTTACGACAAGGCCTTATTTAAGGACCTTATTATAAGCTCAAAGCCCTTTACGACAAGGCCTTATTTAAGTACCTTGTTATAAGCTCAAAGCCCTTTACGATACAGGATTATAAGCTCAAAGCCTTTACGACAAGGACCTTGTTTAAGGACCTTCAATGTGAACATTAACAATGCAACACCATAATTACCAGGAAATACAAACAGTTATCACGTCATGACCACCACGCTCTTTCATTTTCAGTCTTAAAAATTAAGATTTTCCGGGATAGCAAGAAAAAACGGTACTTATCTGTTATAGCAACCACACTCAAATTCTTGGTCTGATAGAACCGTTTATTTCAGCTTAGCGTTAGAGAGTGTATATACGCTAAATTGCAGGTATATTTTGATTAAACATTTTAGTTAGTATTTTGGTTAGGTTAGAAACCATTTAATATATTGCGTTGGGGGGGGGGGGGGCTGATTTCCAAAATTCTCTGCTGTAGTTTGCATAATTTTGTTATTAAAGTATTTAATTTTCTTAATACTTAGGTATTTTTCATTAGGATTAATCTAAATTCACTTCTTGAGCGTGGTGACTATAGCAGATAAGTGCCAAAAAAGCAAATAAACTAAATAAAAAAAATAAAAATAAATTGAATAATTAAAATTAAAAATAATACTTTAATTAATCACAATTTTATAATACAATCTGATATTTATGAATAATACTTTAATATCGTCTAATATTATGTATTTATATATTAATGCTGAATTTTTAATAATAATAATGTAAATAATAACAATTAGAATAATTCAAATTAAAATCAATAAAATGAAAAGAAAAAACTAAAAAAATATAATAAAACAAATAAAAACAATGTTTCATTTTTTTTTTTCGAAAGAAAAAACGTTTATGCTATTTTAAAAGTTTTTCATGTTTATTCTACTCTTTAATCTTTTAAAAATCTTGTAATAAATTTTCACCCTTATTAAACATTTTTTAAAATTTCATTTCATTAAAAGTTATTAAAAATTTAAACATTTAAAAAAATAAAATTAAGCGGAAGCAAGATGAATATTTTGAAATAATTCTTTCTATTAGACCTAGCCTCACACAAGAAAAATTATTTTTGTCGCAAAGTTAAGTGGAACTTCGTGATTTTCTCAATTTTTTCACTTCAAATAATACTGCTTAATAATTAAAATTAATTGAAAACATAATAGCAGGTTAAAACTTTTAAGTTAGTGCATGTTGAGTTTTTTTGTCAATACACTAAAAATGATATTTTCTCAAAGGACCATATCTTTGGGTAGATGCGAAAGCTTGGTTAATTTAAGGGACACATTTTTGAGGGGATTTACCGCTACTCCCACGAATTGAAGGATCTACTTCGAGAGACCCAATTATTGTAATAGTATGTTTTCTAGAGAAAGACGTGGAACCCCAGAAGGGATGAATTTAAATTTGTCGGGGATAGCTTTTTTTCTGTTTTTTTTTTCGGGATTGTAAAAAAAACTCTTTCTTCTTTGTTATTTTCTGAACAAAAATCGCTTCGGTTATTTTAAAAGATTTTAATTTTCATTTTACTTATTTTAGTCTATAATAAATCTTGTAATGAATTTTCGCCCTTCAAATTTAGTTTTTTTTTTTTATACAATGAAGTCGAAGCACGATAACATTCTTTTTTTGGTATTTGACCTTGCATTATGATAGAAAAATTATTTTTGTCGCAAATTTACGTGGAATTCTATGATTTCAATCTCAAAACTAAAAAAGCTGAAAGAATTTTTTTTTTCTTTTGTCGTCACAGGGTTTTTAAATACACGCATGTATATATGTAAATAGCGACAGAGACCACACTGCCTTTCCATCATAAACATCAACAACAACAAGAACAATAGGGAATTCTTTTCCCAAGACAGTGGAATTCTATATTTGAATGAATATGTCAACCCTCTGTCCAAGGGCCACCCTCAGCAAAACATAAATATATAAAAGAAAACAGACTTACATTAAAATATGACCATTAAAACTAAAATGAAAATTTTCAAAAACAGTCCAAGCATCCTTACTTCAGCGAAATTTGACAAGGTCTGATAAATAAAGTGAGGTGAAATAAGGCAATTCATTGAAGTAAAAGAAAAATAATTAAAAACACGCTTTCAATGCTAACCCAGCCTTTTTGGTAGCTAACATCAGAGGTCTTTCCATAACAGGTTTAGTGATATTGCCTACTGGTTTTGTAATATAATTTGTTAAATCGTTTTTAATTAAATTTGTGTATAAGGCATTTAGTGAGTACTCCCCCTTATCCCTATTTAAGGAAATATTATTATTTATACTGAGTCTGATTTCAATTGCTTCTCGAACAACCTGTTTTGTGCGTAGGTCATTGCTAGTAAGGACAGATTCTTCAAAAAGTTATTTTGTGGCTGGGGTTATCAAAAACATGGCTGCTTAAAGCAGAATCAAAAGAATTATTGACACTGTTAGAATTTAAAGCTTTGGTGATATCATCTTTGTGCTGTTGTAGGCGTTTTTGAAAATTCCGGTGGGTTCTAAAATGAATTTTTTTTTTAAATAGTCTCAGTATTCTTACTTCAACAAGGACTATATATTTTATATTTATATATATATATATATATATATATATATATATATATATATATATATATATATATATATATATATATATTTATATATACCTTTTTTGGATTTAATCAACTTGAAACTCGGTAGGATCTTAAATTAATTCAGTGACCGGAGTTAATAGTGTGACCATTCTTTCAAAACATTTTCATATGGATTAAAATTGTTGGAATCTACTGACCTAGTTTATGGAAATTTATTTACACTTCACAAGAATAGATTTGTGCTGATTTCAATTTTGCGTAACCCTAATTGACAAGCAGAAGAGGGGCAGTAAACCCGTGGCAAGTGCCGTTGTACCTGGCGGGAGAGTCTCCCTTAAACTGCGGGGATAAGGTAACGGGGGCTGACGCTTCCCTTGTCTTTTGGGGTGATAGCTGGATCAAGAATGACGGAAAATACTGTGGTTTTAAGTCTGGTGATGAACTTTATTCAGAGGCATGTGGAAAAGAAAACGAATAAGGATATTGTTATCAGGCAGTCGAAGTTTTTCTCAAAGAAAGCTTTGAAAGATGCTATTGATATATGTAAAACAGTGCTCGACAAAGACATTGATCAGAGTCGTAGGGGCTCTCACCCGCCTTCTGACTTTTATGGCGATATTTATGAGGTTATGCCAGAAAGGTTCGCAAATGAATGTCCCGACCCCCTAGTTTTGCCATTCTCGACCCAGTTGACGTTCCCACCATTCCTGAGTATGTGAGTAGATTGTTGTCTCCCGATTGAATGATTGTAAAGCGATGCTAAGTTTTCTTGTAGAGAAGCACGAAACCTCTGCAGTACCTAGCTCAGAGAACCAGCCACCAATGTGGCCATCTCTGCCCCGACCAGAAAGGACTATCCCAATTGTTTTGTTCAATCTGCCCGCAAGCTTGAGTGCTAATCCTACCAAGCAACTGTGATATTTAACAATACGATATTATTATTCAGCCCTGTGATATTTAACAATGCAGTACGTTCTGCAACAAAATCGATAAAAGAATTTTTGAATTGATGCTAGTCATCTAGATAATGGAATTGATGCTAGTCATCTATCTTACGAAGTCGATCTACTTTTGATAAGTGATAATTTCGAATCTTTACAGAAAGTATTAATGCTGTGTCGTCTGTGCTTGGTGATATTGGGCTAACAATAGAGCCGTCTAAGACCAAATTCGTCGTTTTGAACGACGAAACATTGCCAAATCGTGTTGTTGATGTTTGCGGAAAGACAGTTCTCGAAAAGGATAAGTTTGAGTATCTCGGACTCCGATATGGGAATTCTATCAAAGCTACTAAAAATCTAGTTATTGCAGCACTTAATGAAAAACTGTGGAAAACTTACGGTATGCTAGCATGAACTATAGGTCAATTTGAGAAAATTACGCTCGATCGTCTCTGTAACGCCATGTTCGCGCCATATGTCTTTTTTTAACCCCTTTATGGAATTGCTTTAGTAAAACCGAACGTAACCAAATTCGTTCAATTTTTTTCGGTATTGTAAATATTTATTGGGAATTCCCATATGGTTCAGAAACTCTTTCGCAGAGGTACTATATTTTTGAGATAAGTAAGAAAATGAATGAGTTGTATACCCGTTTCAAAAGTCGAAATAGAACAATCCACGAATTTCAATGGGCTAGTCTTGTGCATTAAAATCCTGATTTAGATTTCGTTTGTTTTTCTCTCTTCCTTAGTTATCGCAGTTTAATTTTGTTTTGTAGCGTTGTGTGATTTTTCGTTCTTTTTTCTTTCGTTTTTATAACTCCTTCGAGCATTTACGCTGCATTTGTATGAAGGGTTGAAATAAAATTAATATATTATTATTATGTAATATATATATATATATATATATATATATATATATATATATATATATATATATATATATATCCAGAGTGATAGCATCTTTTTGGATTTATTGAATTTTAAAACCAACTGTGAAATCGTATTAATTCAGTGCCTCGAACTTTAATATATTCAGTGACCTTGAGCGAATACAGAAGTTTCACAATACTCTGCTACGGACTAAAGTGACCTTATTGTTATGGAATAATTATGAAAAGCTTTGCTTGGATTTAATAATACGTGAAAATAACAGAATGGATTATTGACTCTATTGTGAGGTAAAGCAGTATTCTTAGCTTTTGCTTATTACAAGTGATTAGTAAACACTAAAAGTGTCTTTTCAAATAAGGTTTACCTGTGAATTATTTCCCTTTTCCCTGTAAACAAAAATTTTAACGACTATTTTTGCCAATTTTCCGAATAGGCAAGCAGAAGAGGGGAGGTTACTTGTTGCAAGCGCCTTCGTACCTGCGGGGAGTGAAGTCTCCCTTAAATTGCGGGGAATAGGTAGCGAGGACCAACCCTTCCCCTGCTTATCGGTGCTCAACATGGCACATACGTCTCTATATCTCAAACCAATCCTGAACTTTTTCCAGTCAGATAGAAAGTTGGATCTAACGTTGCTGTCGAAAATGACATGCGACTTCTTGGATTTAGCAGCATTACGCGATGCAAAACTCAAACCCCTTCAACTAGCATTCTCTGAAAGAGTAGCTTTAACCACAAGACGCCGCACAAAAGACTCAGCAACATCAGAAATATTAGATTTGCTAGCTGAGTGTGATAAGAATAATATCCCACTTCCAACTTTCTTCATCACTCACCCATCTCAAGTTCCACAGGTCTCCGAGACCAACTTCTCTATCCTGCTAGGTGAAATTCGAGATCTGAAGAGCTCAGTGTCCGTGATAAAGCAGTATACGACGGGTGTTAAATTGGCAACTTGCCCAGATGCTGGAGCTACAGCCCTAACGAAATAGCAAGCCTCCAACTGGTACTGTAATTACGGAAGACGCTCCGTCAATGGATCCCCTGACTAGACTACAAACACTTAGTCAAACTTAGTCAGAAGACGAGCTTCAGGAGTTCAAACAATTAAAAAAACAATAAAATACAAGTTAAATTCAGCAATACAGCAAGAGCAAAGCGTTTTGTGTTGAAGCTCCTAGTGTCCTTTCAGCAAATTTACATCAAAAGCAAACCCAGGGAAGAAACATCTTATGACACAATAAGAGGACTTCCTATAGAAGTAGATGCTAGCGAAGTTGTCAAACATAAGCCAGGCCTCGTCGAGGAAGCTTTCCGTTTTGGACAAAGTAAAACAATCAGACGGACTTTCAAAAATGGACGGACCGTGAGCTTTGTAATGTCTAACATAATCAAGCTTGGATACGACTTTTTCCGGGCAGATAAGTACATGGAGGCCCCTCAAAGGCGTTTCAGATGCCAGAGCTTCGATCATCTCATTGAAAACTGCAAAAACAGTCCAAGATGCGCAAGATGTTCCGGACCACACTCTAGTAACAAAGATACACCCTGTAATGGAGGTCTCAAATGCACTTCTTGCAACGGACCTCATGTCTGCTTTAGCCTAAGATACCCTAAATTGAGAGAGATTCTGAGAAACAACAATAATCAATGAATAGATCTCTAAAAGTTTTTAGCCTGAATATCAATGGCTGTTGCAAAAAAGAAACAGACATAGATGATCTCCTTCAAATTTACGACGTGCTATTTATCCAGGAGCATATGCTTTCTGGGATAAGTATAAACTTCCTGAACAGATCCCGGTCACAAGTAGTCTTTGTAGAGCTGGCAAAATCTATGGCAGCACGTCCGTCAAGAGGCTTGACAATATACACTAGGAAAGCACTATTGGCTAAGCCGACTATTAGAAGCAGTAGTCTGTTGTGCGTCTCTGTTGAGGGAATTGAGTTCATCAACATATATATCTCTACTAATTACAACAATACTGTCTCTCTGACAAAGTTCTCAAAAGCAGCAGATGTCGTAAGACAACATTTGGAGTCTCTTGAGCTTCGTGGGTGTAAGTGGCTAATTGCCGGAGACCTCAACTGTGACCCATACAAGGACCATATTCTATACGGTATTTTTCTGAATTGCCTCCCCACTACTTTTAAGATTTGGCCGAAGTCTCTGGATTTTACATAAACCCATACTAGTGGTCATACCTCCAATGTTCACCACGTACTTTCATGTACATCCATTTCTAGTCTTCTAGTTACAATTTGCACAGATAATCCGATTAGTGACCATTCTGGACTTTCGTTTCAGAGACAACCAACACAGAGCACTATTTACGCTTCTTCCAGAAAGTGGGTCAACAAGCAGAATTGGGAGACATGCCATATTCCCCTCTACGTCACCACAGTTGTTTTGGTCCTAAGTTGCATCAAAGTTCCGATTCATCTATTCTGCTCTGGACCTTCCAATGTCACAGCCATGGTTGATTTTTAACTCTTATTACCATCAAGTAGCCCATGCTATGAAAGTTGCCGAAGCGAAAGCGGTTCTTACAAGACGAGCCAAAATTGGGACAGAAAAACCGATAAGGTCCGAATCCACTGAACTCCAGTCGGCAAAACGACATGCAAAAGCCTGGCTAAACACTTGGATTGCTTGTGGAAGACCGCTACGCGGGACTGTATTCGAGCTGAAACGGAGCACAAAACGCAAATATAAAGCTGAAATGAAGAGGTACCGAATTATCGGGCAACAGTTCACTGGAGATAAAAAATCGTGGCTAAGCCTAATAAGACCAAACAATCGTCCATCTAGTACTTCTCTGACACTACATGATTTTCACTCTTACTATACTTTAATGCATGAAGATGTAAATCTTATTATAACCAATCAATATGGAATGAAAGTTTCCAGCTGGCTTGCACGTTTCTCAGGGCAGCATTGCGTTGTTCCCTTTTCCCTTGAGAAGATCAAGTTAGCTGTCAGAAAAATAATTTCCAAAGCAAAGAATGGGATGAAGAGTGACGGTCTTTCAATAAAACACCTCAAGCACTTACCTGAATGCTTCTATTTCCATCTTCAGCTTATCTTCCAGATGTACATCTCAAGGGGTTTTGTTCCAAACTCTTTCTGAAAGGGGTCATTTCATCTGTCGCCAAAAAAGGAAAAGATCCAAACAAATGCAAACCTTATAGACCCATAACCGTCTCGTGCATCTTGAGCAAAGTTTTTGAAAATGTGATCATCTCTGAGCTTGATACTGGACACTTTGGGGACAATCAGCTTCGATTCCAGACAGGTCTCGGATGCCCAGAGGTTCATCGCCTTCTTGCTAACGTACTTATGGACTCAGAAAGGAAAAAGTCACCTCTATATATGTGCACTATTGATAAATCGAAAGCGTTTGATACCATCATTCACATGCAAGCAATGAATGCTCCACTGCACAATGGAGTGAGTTTAAGCATAGTGAGTACTCTGAAATTTTGGTACGAAAATTCGACTCTGTTGGCCAAGAGGAAAGGCGAAATTCCAGATCCTGTAAAAGTCAGAAGAGGTGTGAGACAAGGCCATCTCCAAGATTCTGGGCCGTATCTTGCCCTCTCTCCTATTGCATGGCACTGACCTATCTTACTTGGCATACGCTGATGACATCCTTCTGCTCAGTAGATCCAAAGCAGACTTACAAGAGAACCTGAATCGACTCTTAAGTGATTTTCAATCTATTAGGCTTTCTATCAATATTGATAAGTGCGACTTTTTGACCTTTAATGCACCGCAAAGTGATTCTGTCACTCTCGGAAATCATGTTGTTCATACAGTATCGGAGCTGAGATATCTTGGTATAACGATTGCGGAAACAATTATTAAAACTAGACAAGCAATTGTTAAGCAAACAATAAAGCCATTAAATCTGCTTATACGTCTGTAGTGCCGAATCGCGGACGCTACTCCAGGAAATCTCTTGCCTCGATTAATTGTTCAGTCTGCTCACCACACATAACCTACCTTGCTGGGGCATCCCACATGCTGTCAGTGAGAGACACTGAAAACATCAAAAAGTGCTACTATAAATTTGCAAAATTTTTACTGTACATACCCAAGTGATATAGGAATTCCCGCCTTGAAAAATATGGTCTTAAGGAGCCATCCAAACAATGGTCTCGCATTCGAAATAATTCAGTGCTAAAAGTTAATTTAGATAGACGACGTTTCTCACCTGCGTTTACTCGAGTGTCGTGAATTACACTGAGCGTTGTATCTTTATGTTTTTGAAGCTGGTTTCTTTTTCTTTTCTTTTTGTAGTGCTCCACTATAATCTATTTTTATAGATGGCGGTTAATAAATGTTATATATATATATATATATATATATATATATATATATATATATATATATATATATATATATATATATATATATATATATATATATATTTATGTTTTTCTAAGGACGGCCCATGGACTCACAGTTAACATATTTATTCAAATAGAATTCCACTATCTTGCAAAAAAAATTCCCTATTGTTTTTCTTGTTGTTGATGTTTATGTATATATGCATGCATGTTCATTTACCGTTTTAATTTAAACTTTTAATAGTTATTATATCGTCACTGAATGTGTAAACGGAAATGCGGTATGTTCTAAGAAATTGTGTTCAAGTGGGGTCTAAGAATCGTGGTCACAAAACCATAAGGGAATAGCTGGGTTTAGGAAGAACTAGCGACACTTGATAAAGGATCAACGGGATTTACATTATATAGACAAAAACCTTGTTATTTTCATTATATCTTTTTTTATATAAAAGAATGTTTTGTTCTTATAAAGAACAGTGGTATTTTATTACATTATATAGAGAAATATCTTTTTTTCTTTTGTATTTCCCTTTGTTCTCTTCCCAACAAAACTCTATCATTAAAAAGTTTTAAATTTTATACAGGATTACCGGAGTTTTCTAACGAATAGAAAATATACGAATATATAAAATATAGAAAATATACGAATAACGAATAGAAAAGCGGCGATTGATTATATCATAGAGGCTTTAAATTAATTTCTGAATTACTTCTGTTACTTTTCACAATTTGTGAAGTTTTAAAGTAACTACTACAGCTACTATTTCTAACCACAACTTAATTAATTTCGTTTTAACTAATTATTAAATTTAATTTAACAGATAATTTCCCAATTTTTTTTTTTGAATTAATCATCACTTAAGCAATGGTATTTGATTTGATAAATAGACCGTTGGACAAATCAACAGTTTTTTATGCATAAAGGAGGATGCGGCACTAAACTCTTAAAGTCCAAAACTGCCAGTGCTAGTTTCAAGCACTTCAGTCAGAAACTGGAAAGCGGGATTGGGGGCCTTCCTGTGCTTTCGCACACCCTTCCTGCTTACCTTCCCCAGATTTCTCCAAGTCCCCATTTAGAGCTGGATCAACTCTGGATAAGCTTACAGAGTCACGCCACTACTTTTAACTTTTATGCAACAATCTATTTGACTAGGCCAAACTTTTAACTTTTATGCAAAAATCTATTTGACTAGGCCAAACTTTTAACTTTTATGCAACAATCTCTTTGAGTAGGCAGAACTTTTAACTTTTATGCAACAATCTATTTGACTAGGCCAAACTTTTAACTTTTATGCAATAATCTATTTGACTACGCCAAACTGTTGACTTTTTCCACCAATCTATTTGACTACGCCGAACTTTTAACTTTTATGCAACAATCTATTTGACTAGGCCAAACATTTAACTTTTACGCAACAATCTATTTGACTAGGCCAAACTTTTAACTTTTATGCAACAATCTATTTGACCAAGCCAAACTTATAACTTTTATGCAACAATCTATTTGACTAGGCCAAACTTTTAATTTTTATGCAACAATCTATTTGACTAGGCCAAACTTTTAAAATTTATGCAACAATCTATTTGACTAGGCCAAACTTTTAACTTTTATGCAACAATCTATTTGACTACTCCAAACTAAACTTTTAACTTTTATGCAACAGTCTATTTCACTACGCCAAACTTTTAACTTTTATGCAACAATCTATTTGACTAGGCCAAACTTTTAACTTTTATGCAACAATCTATTTGACTAGGCCAAACTTTTAACTTTTATGCAACAATCTATTTAACTAGGCCAAACTTTTAACTTTTATGCAACAATCTATTTGACTAGGCCAAACTTTTAACTTTTATGCAACAATCTTTTTGACTAGGCCAAACTTTTAACTTTTATGCAACAATCTATTTGACTAGACCAAACTTTTAACTTTTATGCAACAATCTATTTAACTAGGCAAAACTTTTAACTTTTATGCAACAATCTATTTGACTAGGCAAACTTTTAACTTTTATGCAACAATCTATTTGACTAGGCCAAACAATTAACTTTTATGCAACAATCTATTTGACTACGCCAAACTTCTAACTTTTATGCAATAATGTATTCGACTACGCCAAACTTAACTATTATGTAACAATCTATTGGACTAGGCCAAACTTTTAACTTTTATGCAACAATCTATTTGACTAGGCCAAACTTTTATGCAAAAATCTAATTGACTAAGCCAAAATTTTAACTTTTATGCAACAATCTATTTGACTACGCCAAACTTTTGACTGTAATGCAACAATCTATTTGACTAGGCCAAACTTTTAACTTTTATGCAACGATCGATTTGACTACGCCAAACTTTTCAATCTTATGCAACAATCTATTTGAGTAGGCCAAACTTTTAACTTTTATGCAACAATCTATTTGACTACGCCAAACTTTTAACTTTTATGCAACAATCTATTTAACTGGGTCAAACTTTTAACTTTTATGCAACAATCGATTTGACTAGGCCAAACATTTAACTTTTACGCAACAATCTATTTGACTAGGCCAAACTTTTAACTTTTATGCAACAATCTATTTGACCAAGCCAAACTTATAACTTTTATGCAACAATCTATTTGACTAGGCCAAACTTTTAATTTTTATGCAACAATCTATTTGACTAGGCCAAACTTTTAAAATTTATGCAACAATCTATTTGACTAGGCCAAACTTTTAACTTTTATGCAACAATCTATTTGACTACGCCAAACTAAACTGTTAACTTATATGCAACAGTCTATTTCACTACGCCAAACTTTTAACTTTTATGCAACAATCTATTTGCCTAGGCCAAACTTTTAACTTTTATGCAACAATCTATTTGACTAGGCCAAACTTTTAACTTTTATGCAACAATCTATTTAACTATGCCAAACTTTTAACTTTTATGCAACAATCTATTTGACTAGGCCAAACTTTTAACTTTTATGCAACAATCTTTTTGACTAGGCCAAACTTTTAACTTTTATGCAACAATCTATTTGACTAGACCAAACTTTTAACTTTTATGCAACAATCTATTTAACTAGGCCAAACTTTTAACTTTTATGCAACAATCTATTTGACTAGGCAAACTTTTAACTTTTATGCAACAATCTATTTGACTAGGCCAAACAATTAACTTTTATGCAACAATCTATTTGACTACGCCAAACTTCTAACTTTTATGCAATAATGTATTCGACTACGCCAAACTTAACTTTTATGTAACAATCTATTGGACTAGGCCAAACTTTTAACTTTTATGCAACAATCTATTTGACTAGGCCAAACTTTTATGAAAAAATCTATTTGAATACGCCAAACTTTTAACTTTTATGCAACAATCGATTTGACTACGCCAAACTTTTGACTGTAATGCAACAATCTATTTGACTAGGCCAAACTTTTAACTTTTATGCAACAATCGATTTGACTACGCCAAACTTTTAACTTTTATGCAACAATCTATTTGACTAGGCCAAACTTTTAACTTTTGTGCAACAATCTATTTGACTAGGCCAAACTTTTAACTTTTATGCAACAATCTATTTGACTAGGCCAAAGTTTTAAATTTTATGCCATAATCTATTTGACTGGGCCAAACTTTTAACTTTTATGCAACAATCTATTTGACTAGGCCAAACTTTTAACTTTTATGCAACAATCTATTTAACTACGCCAAACTTTTAACTTTTATGCCACAATCGATTTGACTAGGCCAAACTTTTAAATTTTATGCAACAATCTATTTGAATACGCCAAACTTTTAACTTCTATGCAACAATCTATTTGACTAGGCTAAACTTTTAACTTTTATGCAATAATCTATTTGACTAGGCCAAACTTTTAACTTTTATGCAACAATCTATTTGATTATGCCAAACTTTTAACTTTTATGAAACAATCTATTTGACTACGCCAAACTTTTAACTTTTATGCAACAATCTATTTGACTACGCCAAACTTTAATTTTATGCAACAATCTATTTGACTAGGCCACACTTTTAACTTTTATGCAATAATCTATTTGACTACGCCAAACTTTTAACTTTTATGCAACAATCTATTTGACTGGGTCAAACTTTTAACTTTTATGCAACAATCGATTTGACTAGGCCAAACTTTTTTAACTTTTATGCTACAATCTTTTTGACTACGCCAAACTTTTAACTTTTATGCAACGATCGATTTGACTACGCCAAACTTTTGAATCTTATGCAACAATCTATTTGAGTAGGCCAAACTTTTAACTTTTATGCAACAATCTATTTGACTACGCCAAACTTTTAACTTTTATGCAACAATCTATTTAACTGGGTCAAACTTTTAACTTTTATGCAACAATCGATTTGACTAGGCCAAACTTTTAACTTTTATGCAACAATCTATTTGAGTAGGCCAAACTTTTAACTTTTATGCAACAATCTATTTGACTACGCTAAACTTTTAACTTTTATGCAACCATCTATTTGACTATGCCATACGTTTAACTTTTATGCAACAATTTATTAGACTAGGCCAAACTTTTAACTTGTATGCAACAATCTATTTGACTACGCCAAACTTTTAACTTTTATGCAACAATCTATTTGACTAAGTCAAACTTTTAACTTTTATGCAACAATCTATTTGACTAGGCCAAAAAACAATCGGAATTTTCTAAACAGATTACGGCATTTGATTATTTTATAAGGCAAAATTTTAGTTTATTCTATAAAGAAAAAATTAATTTTGTTTCATAAATGACTTAAGACCAACAGCATAAGATGTCTACGCATACAGTGTAAATTAATGAATTGACTGTTGTCATTGAAAATCAATATGTACACACAATTTCAGCTCAATAAACCGCAGGATTGAAATAGTTATTTTCAACAATAAAACGGCTCAATAACACACACAGTCAGAGATCCCACAATCAGGCTCCATGGCCCTTAAAGTAGGAGGATTACGAAATAAAACATTAATATATTAAACTAATAATCAATTGAGTACATACAATTCAAAAATATCTATTGACAAAGTAGAAAGAACAAAAAAGAAACAAAAGAAAGAAGAAGAAGAAGGGGAAGTGAGAAAAAAAGAAGCTAAATAAAAACGCTTGGAAATAAAAGACTTACCTCGATGGTTGAGGCTCGTCCTTTTGAAAAACTCTTTTGAAATTACCAAACGCAGGATCAAATATAACCGAATACGAAGCTGCCGGAACGGGAGAGCGAGTACCTCTTGCGTTCCTCGGAGGTTCACTCCTATCTGAACTACGTTCTATCTTCTTCCTCTCTTCTGAACGACGACTCCGCACCGAGCTCTTTCTACAACGAGCTCTTCCGAGCTCATTATAACCTGCCCTACTTTCATGTTTACCTCTATGCTCTCGACTCCTACTCCGACCACGACTTCTACTCTTTCTCCGACCTGCTTGCAGGCCTGACCTCCTATTCTCAGATACAATATCCTTACTTCGTCTGATGTCCTTTCCTTCTCTTGTTTTACTTCTACCTCTTTCTTCCCTTGTCCTACTCCTACCCCTTTCGTTTCTTGCCCTTCTTCTGTCTGCCTCTTCCCTGGACCTGGATCGGCGTCTAGGTTGAGGAACATCAATTCCACTAGAACATGTTGGTTCATCACGATTAGGGCGCCTAAAAAACAAATTAAAAATACAAGTAAAAACATCTAGTTGTAAATAAAGCTAAAATCAGGCAAAGATATTACTAATAATAAAGAAAAGATTGAAATAATTGTCTTCAAAAATAAATTTGAATAAATGATGAAAACAAATCGTTAAGTTTAAAATGTCATGGACAAAGAAGCAAAATGCACAATTCAATAATCAGAGGATTACCTCAACTCCTCACTAAGTATAAGCCATCAAATATTAAAGCCCAAGGCCATACCCACCGTTGGGTCATACCCACATTCGTATGTTTGTCCAGTGAGGTTGTTTTATTATGCATATAATGTTGTTGTTTTGGTTTGTTGTCTTTTTACTCCCATTTTTTCTAAGTGTAGGTACAGTGGGTAATAATTAAAGAATATTATCAATGCCTTAATTATTAATTAATGCCGAAATAGAAATTACGGTGGTTTCAACCAGTCACAGCTTGTTGCTATCGTGACTTTCTCGCAGGAAGCTACGAGAAAATTCGCTACTAAATAAGCTACGAGTTTTTTTTAATTAAATCTTTTACATTGCTTGATATTTCTCATTGTTTAAACATTGAATCGTATGGTAACCATGGCGAATATGGCAAATATAGTTTGGCAATCGAAGTATTATTTAATTTATAGTTTTTATTATGTATCTGTAATTATAGAATATACCATAATAATTATATAATAATTGTATAATATATAACCCGATCACAGATAAATATAGTTTACATAATATAATATCATATATTATGATCATAGATAAATATAGTTTTTAAATTATACAAAAAAATTACAAATGAATATAAACAATAAATATAGTTGTTTTTGTTTTGTTTTTTGTAGGGCGAGGGGAATTGGAGGAGGATGAAGAATTAGTATTTGTTGATTTTGGTATTTGTATTGTTGACTCATGTAGTAGTTAATAGGGCGACTTCACTGCTAGGTGATAGGATGATCAGTGAAATATGGATTGAAATAAATTTTGAATGAGTGCATATTTTTTTTTTCAATGTGTAATGGACTCCCCCTTTGGATAGCCTTGAGTCAGGCTGTTAGGCAGTCCACAAGAATATTATGTTATGTGTGTTGAGTGATGTAATACGCAAAACTTATTTCGCAAAGTTATTTCGGCATTTTCTTATCTCTGTTTGTCGCCGAAACATCGATCCCCACTCCCCGTCAACCAGCTTAGAAAATTATTTATCATTATCATTATTTGGGTCATGAGTTAAGTTTCTTGCATCAGTCCAAAGATGAAGACTCATTTCTCATTATATCGTTCAGCATTCATTAAGAAAATATTTTCCATTGAAGAGATAACTCTAGAAAATCACCATCTAGAATCAAACATTTTTCCAATTTTACTAGATTCCGTAAGAAATTTTGGTTCTCAAATCCAGATATATATATATATATATATATATATATATATATATATATATATATATATATATATATATATGTATATATGTATATATATGAATATATATATATGTATATATGTATATATATGTATATATATATATATATATATATATATATATATATATATATATATATATATATATATATATATATATATATATATATATATATATATATATATATATATATATATATATATATATATATATATATATATATATATATATATAGTATCAGGAGCCCGGCGAAGACGCCGGGCTCCCGGTACTCGGCACAGAGCAGGCTTCTATATATAGATTCTCACTGTCGCTTGTCTTCTAAACGCAATTTGAGCCTTTTCTTGATGTCATGACGTCCAAATGGCCCTTAAATTAGAAGTGGTGCCTTTTTAAAAGGGGTCAAACCTTTGACCCCTTTTGTTTCATAAAAATGCCTTTTTTATAAATTTAACTTCATTTATATCTTCAATTTCAATATCTAACCCCGGGATAAGCTTTTGTTACGAAACGTCTCGAAGAAATCCGCTAATTAGCTAATGTCTGAAAAAGGCAGGCAAGCGATAACTCATACAGGTATAAATTTAGCATGCGAAAGCCAAAATTAAAATTTGTACTTCATTTTGAAGGGGCCCTTCATTGCCTTTGGTCAGAGCTAGGCGAACCTCCATGCGCAGAGGTGCTTCGCGCAGTATCTTGTTTAATTGTAAGCGTTTTCAGTTTCAGTTCTTAATCAGTTCTTGTACACCCGTGAAAGTGAATACAGTAAGAAATCTTTTGTTTATAATCTTCGACTTTTTAGCCTAGGTGGAGTCCGGAAGCCTACAGAAGGGCTGAGATTATATTATTTGAAGTAGGAAGAGAATCCTATACGCAGCGAGGGACGGAAGGGAATAGGGGAGGTTTAATCTTGGTGACGGGGGCCACAAAGTGTGACATTTTTGAATCCCCAAGGAAAGTACTCTTGTCAGAGAAGCCTGACGGTTTTTGTAAACCGCCAGAGACGACAAGCAGAAAACCCACCAGGTTTCTCTAATAGAATTAGAGGTTTCCCCAATATAAGAGGGAATCATCATAAAAGTTCAAATCCCCCTCCTCCCTCCATAATATATATGATGTCGTAAGAAATGCTTATATTATGTAATAACATAGTGCATGAAGTCATTTGCAAAACCCAAAATTAAGACTCTTAACGAAAAATTAAGACTCCTAACCTGTCATCATCAATCCTTACATTAAATTTAAAAAGTTGACTCCCGTACGCTTTTTGTTTGCGTCAAATTGTAAATCAACTCATTTGGCTCTTGCCTATCATTTTGCAGAAAATGGCCACCGGAATACGGACTACGGACTCTTCATTGGCAGTAAACGTTCTTTACTTGTTCAGCTTTTTAGTGTTTTATTACCCCGCACATTTTGTCGTTATCTCCCTTAAGGCCAATCAGAATGCGGTGAAAGAGCCCCATGACCCTTATTATAGAGCCCCCCCTATTGTAAGTATTGTAAAAACCTTGTTAATCACATTGGGCCAGAACTTCTAGAGTAACAGCAAAATAAGGAGCTACAGATTGTCTTACCACCGGCTTTGATGGACATAATAAATTAAAAGTTTGCTTGATCCAAACTATGATATTTACGTGTTATTTTCTTGAAGGATTTTCTATCTGTTTTTTATTTTAGTTGATTCGCCAGATGAAAGTCCTTTTAGTTGTTGTGTATATTATGGTGCATTTTATTACGTTGCTCTATTCTTTTTCTTCTTTATTCTTCATTCATTCATTTCTTTATTTACTTACTACTTTATTATCTTTTTTCTTTATTTATTTTTCTCTTTCTTCTTTATTGACTCCGTTTTTTAACTCTAACTTTTACATGTTATTCTCCAACAGTGTAACCTATTTGTCATCATCTTTTTTGCTTTTAGTCGACCAGTATATATATATATATATATATATATATATATATATATATATATATATATATATATATATATATATATATATATATATATATATATATATATATATCTGCGTATATTGTGCTAAATTTTATTATGTTTTTCTTTTTTCCTCTTTTGTCTTTATTTATTATTACTCCTTTCATTAATTTCTTATCGAAAACGGTAAACCTCGTTCATATATTCGCACATTTTCCATTACAGGATCCCAGGATCTGTTAAAAAAAGCCAAAGAGATCATTCCCGTTTCCAAACATGCTTTTCTAACAAGGGTTATATTATTTTCACGAAGTTTCAATTTCCTTCTAAAATAAATTTATATAAATTTCCGTAAATAATTTACAATAAATTAATAAACATGTTTCCTTTATAATATAACATAATATAGTATATATAATATATATATATATATATATATATATATATATATATATATATATATATATATATATATATATATATATATATATATACATAAAATAATACAGAACCTTGAACCCGTCAATATAAAAGCCTTTTATTCTCTCAAAGAGGGGAAGCGCTTATTTTATCTCCTAAGTAGGTGAATTATACAGTAGATACCAGCCGATTTGTGTGAATTATTAAGAACTACGAATTATGACTTTGTATGAAGTCTAATGATAAATTTGGGGGTCATTTTTGACTAGAAGACTCACCAAAGATTTAATTTGGGCCTTTTCTCTCCCTCCTGACCTTTTTTGACAGCCAGATCAAGTTGGAATCCTTTACGCAACTTCTTGTTCGCAACTTCACGCAACCTATTTAATGAAGAAAAATAAGTGTCAACATCTACGGCATATTCATCCTTTTTGATTTCTCGATCTGCACCTTTCTTTTCACTTATTAGTTCAACCTCCTCCTTCATTTTTGTCTCCTTTATTCTACTTGTGTCTTCCTCCTCAGCACTGAAAAGAAAAGCGTAAGAATATATGTTTTTCTATGAATCTAATCCAGACTAACTGCACTGACCATTAACAAATTTACAAAAAAATCTGTTCTAACAATAACATAACATCATGCTGGTGGCCCTACCTAAAATTTTGTATGAAGTCTAATGATAAATTTGGGGGCCACTAATGATTTAAGACTAGAAGACTCACCAAAGATTTTTTGACTCAAAGATTTTGAATTAAAATCAAGTTGCCATCAAGTCATTGACCAATTGGAGACAAAGCCAAAAAAGAAAGTCCAAGTGAGAGGCAGAGCTGGCATAAGCCGTTTTCAGGACTGTGTAAAAATGGTGTCTTTTTCACTTGTTGTTAGATATTGTTTATCATCCATCCATCCTAGGGCAGAACTAAGGTAGATAGCCATTTAACTAAGGAAAAAATCTCCCCTATCTAAAATCTCACATATCAAAACAACAACACTTCAAAATTTTTTAGTAGCTTCTTTTGGTCTTGGCCGATCAAAAAAAAAAGACAAAAAAAAAACTGAGATGAGACACGTACTATTACAGTAATTTTGTCAGTTACACTGATTATTCCTTATTTTTACACTGAAAAAATGGCACAAAACACCAGGCACTTTTTTTGTGGGTACTAGCACCAGTCTCCGCTCTTGTTAGTTACCCATATCCTTTCTATATAAGTTTCAAGCTTTCCAGAACTAATTATTATCTCTTTTTTGGATAAATTAATATTTGAGACAGGCAATAATTTGACCCTCACCCCGACACCCACACATAAAAATTTGAAGGTGGTATTAATGCACTTTTTGACAGCCTGGATACATAAATGTTTTCTTTTTTAACCTCACTGCTTCAACGTGAAAAATCCCACAAGAACTCATAACTTAAATACCTTTAGGCAAGTCGGACACGAACATTTTTTGCGCCCCCCCCCATCCCTTCCACAAACACAAAACTTGGTCTTCTTATCATACCCCCTGAAAATTTCAACTTAATTCCCAAACCTCTCTCGAGATACCGCAGACATGCTATCTTGATAAATATCGTTCACAAACTGTCTTCCGAATTCACCGTGCATACGTCCTAAGTTCCACAAGTGCTCACAGTTTAAAACACTCAGAATACTCAAGACAAAACATTTTCTCCTTCCCTCCCCTTCCCTTAAAATCAAAATATGAGGTCCACATGGTCTCTCCCTCTGAAATCTTAAACTCAATTCTCAAAGCCATTCTCAATATATGGCAAACAGCCTATTTTGAAAACTCGAGTGCGCATATCGCTTTGATTTACTCAGGTAAGCGTGTCATTTCAGCAATATACCCTTGCAAAACTTTGGGTGGCCTAGTGCAGAAAACCCAAACGAAACAACACCGCCTTTTCTACTAAAACTTATCTGTGAACAGCGGATAGTTTACATGATTTAGGACCATTACCCTGAGATTGTGAGGATCCCTGTCATCCTTGTGGGCACACATCAAACCTATTGACTATTCTGAGCAAAATGGTCACCTCAAAACTTTGATTCTATGGCATTACTGGGATCATCCGAGGCACGATAGGGAGCTTCTTGCCCTCTAATCACTTTTGGCCCTTAAAAAGGCAGTGTAATTTTTAATTTTCGATCGAATGGAGTTCCTTCCAAGTTTTATGATTACACCCTCAGTACAAAGGGTAAAAAATACAACATATTTGAGGCATATTAGAGATTCAAAAATGACCGACAGAAACATCCGCAACTTCATAATTTCTATACTGTCTGGTTTCTGTTGATTTTTCTTTTGATATTTTTCTCCTTCCTGTTTGGGCAATTCTATCTCAAATATAATGCTAGACTAGCCGTTAAAAAAATTATTTGGAAAACTGATATTTTTTCTAAAAATTTTGCTTTTGCTAAAAATGAGAGGTAGTATCATAGCAAAATTAAGAAATATGGTTCCGTGATATTGTGTCCTAAGGAATCTTTCATTCCTTAAAAATTGATTATGTAAGCCTGTCTTTATTGTAAACATTGTAACATCAACAGTAAATATTCATTGAGCCCCGATAAAATACCTATAATACGACAAACTGAATACCACGTCTGCAATATTCTCTGCCTCCGTCAAGAAAGAGAAAGAAAAAAGAAGTAAGTAAGAAACGAAGTCAAGAAAGAAGATAGAAATAAAATGGAAGAAAAAAGAAAACAGAGGTATGGTCAAGAACAAAAATAGAAGTAAAATAGAAGAAAAAAGAAAACAGAGGTATAGTCAAGAACGAAAATAAAAGTAAAATAGAAGAAAAAAGAAAACAGAAGTATGGTCAAAAACGAAAATGAAAGTAAAATAGAAGAAAAACGAAAACAGAAGTATGGTCAAGAACGAAAATAGAACTAAAATAGAAGAAAAAAGAAAACAGAGGTATGGTCAAGAACGAAAATATAACTAAAATGGAAGAAAAAAGAAAACAGAAGTATGGTCAAGAACGAGAATAGAAGTAAATAGAAGAAAAAATATAACAAAGGTATGGTCAAGAACGAAAATAGAAGTAAAATAGAAAAAAAGAGGCATGGTTAAGAACGAAAATAGAAGTAAAATAGAAGAAAAAAGAAAACAGAGGTATGGTCAATAACGAAAATAGAAGTAAAATAGAAAAAAAAAATTATGGTTAAGAACGAAAATAGAAGTAAAATAGAAGAAAAAAGAAAACAGAGTTATGGTCAAGAACGAAAATATAAATAAAAATATAAGAAAAAAAAAAAAAACAAGAGGTATGGTCAAGAACGAAAACAGAAGTAAAATAGAAAAAAAAGAAAACAGAGGTATGGTCAAGAAGTAGCAGTAAAATAGAAGAGAAAAGAAAATAGAGCTATGGTCAAGAACCAAAATAGAAGTAAAATAGAAGAAAAAAGAAAACAAAAGTATGGTCAAGAACGAAAACAAAAGTAAAATATAAGACAAGAGAAAATAAAAGTATTGTCAAGAAAAAATATAGAAGTAAGAAAAGAAATAGAAGAAAGAAAGAAATGAAATCAAAACGAAAATAGAATAACATAGAAAACAGAAGTATGGTCAACAACAAAAATAGAAGTAAAATATAAGACAAGAGAAAACAAAAGTATTCTCAAGAAAGAATACAGAAGTAAGAGAAGAAATAGAAAAAGCTATAGTCTCTGCGTCCGTCAAGAAAGAGAAAGAAAATAGAAGTAAGAAAGAAAATAAATAAAGAACGAAAATGGAAGATAAAAATAAAACAGAAGTATGGTCAAGAACAAAAATAGAAGTAAAATATAAGACAAGATAAAATAAAAGTATTGTCAAGAAAGAATTTAGAAGTAAGAAAAGAAATATAAAAAGCTATAGTCTCTGCGTCCGTCAAGAAAGAGAAAGAAAATAGAAGTAAGAAAGAAATGAAATCAGAAAGAAAGAAACCAGAGGTATGGTCAAGAACGAAAATAGAATAAAAAAAAAAAAACGAGGTATTGTAAAGAACGAAAACAGAAGTAAAATAGAAAAAAAAGAAAACAGAGGTATGGTCAAGAAGTAGCAGTAAAATAGAAGAGAAAAGAAAATAGAGCTATGGTCAAGAACCAAAATAGAAGTAAAATAGAAGAAAAAATTAAACAAAAGTATGGTCAAGAACGAAAACAAAAGTAAAATATAAGACAAGAGAAAATAAAAGTATTGTCAAGAAAAAATATAGAAGTAAGAAAAGAAATAGAAAAAGCTATAGTCTCTGCGTCCGTCAAGAAAGAGAAAGAAAATAGAAGAAAGAAAGAAATGAAATCAAAACGAAAAAAGAAGAAAATAGAAAACAGAAGTATGGTCTAGAACAAAAATAGAAGTAAAATATAAGACAAGAGAAAACAAAAGTATTCTCAAGAAAGAATACAGAAGTAAGAGAAGAAATAGAAAAAGCTATAGTCTCTGCGTCCGTCAAGAAAGAGAAAGAAAATAGAAGTAAGAAAGAAACGAAATCAAGAACGAAAAAGGAAGATAAAAATAAAACAGAAGTATGGTCAAGAACAAAAATAGAAGTAAAATATAAGACAAGAGAAAATAAAAGTATTGTCAAGAAAGAATTTAGTAGTAAGAAAAGAAATAAAAAAAGCTATAGTCTCTGCGTCCGTCAAGAAAGAGAAAGAAAATAGAAGTAAGAAAGAAATGAAATCAGAAAGAAAGAAAACAGAGGTATGGTCAAGAACGAAAATAGAATTAAAATAGAAGAAAAAATAAAACAGAGGTATGGTCAAGAATGAAAATAAAAGTAATATAGAAGAAAAAGGAAAACAGAAGTATGGTCAAGAACGACAATAGAAGTAAAATACAAGAAAAAGAAAACAGAGATATGGTCAAGAATGAAAATAGAAGTAAAATAGAAAATAGAGGTATGGTCAAGAAGTAGCAGTAAAATAGAAGAGAAAAGAAAACAGAGGTATGGTCAGAACCAAAATAAAAGTAAAATAGAAGAAAAAAGAAAACAAAAGTATGGTCAAGAACGAAAACAGAAGTAAAATATAAGACAAGAGAAAATAAAAGTATTGTCAAGAAAGAGTTTAGAAGTAAGAAAAGAAACAGAAAAAGCTATAGTCTATTTTATGTAGTATGAAACAGAATTAATATATAAGAAAATAAAAGTATTGTGAAGAAAGAAAATAGAAATTTTACTGAGAACATTCATCAATACCTTCCAGGAGGGACCAACTAAAGAAATGAACAAGTCAAAAAGAAGGTTTAGTACCAGAGTCTTTTAACACTTGCTTGAGATTAGAAATGTGGTTACAATAGCAAAACCTGATTGTAGACATTTTCAAAAGAGATACATGTTAGCAGTTAACAAAAACTTAGCGACGAAAAAAATAAAGCCTTGTAAGGTCAGATTATCTCGTATCGCTAGAAAAGAAAGTTACCTGGAATAGTGGTCGGGTGCTTAGCAATGCTTTACGTTATTCAAGCAGTTCACCAACCTTGGTTCCACTGTTTGCTCAAATGGAGATCAACAACATCAATAAGGGCCAGATAGGTGAATACTGTTTTCTAAGAAAAATATTTCAGGCCCCATATCAGTCGTGTCACTAGAGCACAAATCTACTCTGCTTCGATAGCTAACGTTTTGCCCTACTCGTCAGAGACGTGGTTCATGACCCGGGTAATAAGGGTGGATGCCATCTAGATAAAACACCTCTAAAAGGTTGAACGTACTTGATGGATTGACAGGGTACGGAATCTGAAAGTTCTCCGGTCCTTCAAATTACCATACCTGGCTAAGCACATGGTTTTTCCCTCGCTGCGTTGGTATGACCATCTGCCTTTTCTGCCCCTACAGACTCCCGTCCAACTCATCATCAACCTTCACCCAATTTCAAATAGCTGGAAACAACCCAGAGGAAAATTCTGCACCAAGTGGGTAGAGGTCATTCGCGTCCGACTTCCTTACCAAAACGTCAACCCAAATGACCCCCTGCCACAAAAGGCAACTCTAGAGGAGACTAACGGTGCTGACGTCTGGTTCCCTCTGCGCTGGCAGCGCTACCGAACAAGAGCCTTAGATCAAGTAAGTCAAGTCAAAATAAGGTCAGTGAATCTCGTGCGGCTAGAAGATAGAGAGTTACCCGGAACAATTGTCGGACGCTTAGCAATGTCATTAGAAAACATAGGTGTTGGGATTTGACAAAACTTTAGCGACAGAAAAAGTTTTGTAAGGTCAAAGTATCTTGAAGCCGAGAAAGTTACCTGGAAGAGCTGTCTAGATAGCTTTTCCTCTCTCTTAGGTTTCTCATGATAATTCTCTTCTCCACGGGAACTTCTCTTTTGTCTTCTTTGCTACTGATTTTTTGATAGTAGCTACTTAATTTACTTTGAAGATCGTCAATGTTCGGAAAATCATCTAATTCAGGAAGAAGGCCTTTTGGCTTCCTGAAAAGAAAAATTTGTCAAGTAAAAACTTTTATAAACAATGTTACACAAAAACAGAAAAAAAAACAAGAACTTCGGCTTAGGCTGAAATGTATACTAGTACTACTACTACTAGTACCCAGTATATATTTTAGGGCAAATTTAATGTACCAAGGACAGTGAAAGTGATATCGAATTGTTTCAATTGGCTAAGCAGAAACTTACACAACCAAATACATTAAAAAAATAGCAATAATAAAATAAAAAATAAATATTGGAAACTCAATTTTAAATAAGAAGCACCTATATTTACAGTTATGTATTTTTCGTAGTAAAGGAGGGCCATAAAAAAAGAAGAAAAAGAAGCCAAAATTATTACATTACCAAACAGGTTAAGAAGGTGACCTTTCCTCTGAAGGTGTAGTAGTCTTCGGGAATCAGCAGGTTGTTAATGCTTGAATTTTTACGGCCGAAAAGTGTTGCTAAATTTAATAAATTCCATTTGCTTATTTATTATTATTTTTTATTTTTTTGTCTAATTTTTAACTTAATAATTTTGAAACAATAAAGAACGAACGGTACTGGTGCATTATGTGGGCACTGCTAAAGAAGTCAAGTTTGGTTTATGCTAATGAAATAAAATAAAATAGGATGAATGAATATATAATAGTTTATGAACAAATTGGGGCTTTATATTTGTATATCAGGGGGTGGGGGGGGGGGGGGGGTAAAGCATAGCATATATTAAATAGGTAACCTAGCCTGGGTACCTCCCCCCCCCTTAAACCCCAAAAAACAATCGTTTAAATATTGTAACTCATTGAGAAACCACGGCTTTGCAGTCATTTATGTATAGTGGTCTCTTGAGAATAGCCTGATTGATGGGTTTTTCGTGACTCGTTTCCTTGTACAATATACAGCAGTGTCCAAATAACGCACCAGTACCGAAAAATCTTAGAAAATCACAAATCAAGGGGGTTGAGCAAAAACTGTTTTCATTTGAATTTCCTTGGTTCTTTGACTTTTTTTGCTAGCTAAAAGAAAAACATACCATTCGGTTCCCCTTTCAATGTGCTTTCCAAATACAGCAATTGTTACCATGCAGCTCCAGGGTAGCCAACTTACACAATTTTTATTCGAAATATACTCTTTTATACCTCAGAAGTGATACGCAAGCATTGGCAGCCGTGCGCGGGCAAATTTTTGACTGGCACTCTTTTTGAGCCAAAATCACTCTTTTTTCGCCAGGATTTGCACTCTTTTTGGACGTCAGTGGTTGACAACCCAGTGCAGCTCCCTTGAATGCTCTTTAAACCGAATAAGTAGTTTTTTTTTTATCGTAATAAATCACTAATTTATTGTATTTTAATAGAATCTGAAGAATTTCGATATGTAAGATCTGAGAAAAACCGGTTTAGCTGTCTCTATTCAGACAAAATTAGCTTAGGCTCAGTGGAAAAACTACGTTGTATGCATATTTTAAATAGATATTTCAATATATAGAGTTGGTTAGGCTAGGTATTAAATATAATACGTCCTGGGCAACCTGTTTCCCATAATTCTCTGTTGTAGTTTCCATAAATTTGCTACTAAAGTATTATATTTTCATCATATTTTGGCATATTTCATTAGGATCAATCTAATTTCACTTCTTGAGTATGTTCTGTATAATTAAAAAGTACACATAGTTGGTCAATGTTTATAAAAACAAGCCGAGATGTTTATTAAATAAGTGTACAAATCTCATTATTTTAAGTCGTAATCTGCACTTTTCTTTCCGTATACCCCCAACTATGCCTTCCCGAACAAATTTACCTGACGGAAAATGTTTTGCAGCAATTAGTTCATTACAAAAACAATAATAATTAGAATATAACTGTTCCTGTAGATTTTAGCTCATCTACGCAATACATACAAACTTTACACACGAAACACATATATATTCAGCGTACGTCTTTCTTAAATTATCCTTAAACTAGGGGAGCGAAATGATCAAGGATCGATTAGTGAGATCATTGTTGCTAACACCCACAGTAAATAAACCCACATCAGAAATGTCTGGTGTAATTTTTGACATGCCACTTTACTTTACAAGTGGCATATATCTTTCAAGTTCCCGGGAGGGACTTGACCTCCCGCCACAATGGCTTTCGTCTCTGAAAGCCACGTTTGTCGCTCAACGCAACACCACTATGTCTTGTACACGGTACACTCCCCAAAATTTTTGCAGACGTCAACATGCGAGCAACATTTCGGAGTCTGGCACCCCTCACACCTATCCTGAGGCGGGATGTGTCTATAGAGGAACAATAGCGTCCGAACTGTTAAGCAGAATAATAATTAACTACAAGAGCCACGATATATTAACCAACAAGGGTTAGAACATGTTTAAATTACTGCTGCAGACAGAGTAAGAGAAGAACAGTGTGGTCTCAGGAAGGGTACAAATTTTCATTTTTAGATTAATATAATGTATTACAGGTAATTACTTGGTTAAAAAAAAACTGTCTTCCTAATTTAGTAACTGAGATAAAAGCCCGGGCCGAGGTGCTAGTGCTCCAGAGAACGTAAAAACATAAGCGACATTAGATCTTTTCACGGGTAGACAAGTCAAATTTCTCTTGAACGCGAAACTTAACTTCAACGTTGGAACACTAAATTTTAAAGAAACTAATTTTAGATTAATTTATTCCAATACATATAATGAAAATCGGTAATCAGTAGTGCAATGTTATTATTAGATGTGGTTTCGAAGTCTCGAGTTGGTTTCAAAGCACTTCGAGAAAGTTTCTGCCAAAATACGTGTTCCAAGGTAATTGGACCGCTGATGGCAGATCAAATGAGAGGAGCTGTTTGTACGCGCTAATGAAAGAGTATGTGGAAGGAGCTGTTTGGTCGCACCGAGAATGAAGAGCCAGAAATCATCTGCAGTAATTTTACTGCTAATTATCTTTATACAGTGTCCTACAACTAGCACTACTCCGATACATGAAAGATGCATGTAAGTAAATTAATTCAAAGTTTATTTCGTTCTACCCTGAAATTCAATAGACCCACACCAGATGTATTATCTGGTGTAATCTTGGCAAAACACTTTGCATTAAAGTAGCATACAATCTTGCTTTTCATTTTAATGTCCTTGGTACTTCAACAAGTGGCACACACAATCATATTCTAAGTGCAATAATCGTATTCCGAGGCAGCACATGCCAAGAGAGACAACTTTGGCGCTGTCTGATAAAATAGTAATAAATACAAACTACCACCACAACTGGCAGCGGAATATTAACCAGAAAAATATGAGCATACTTACTTTTGTTTAACTTCAAGTTGCAATTCACAAAGCTTTACCAGGTTCAAGCCTGTAATTGATACAGGAATAAAATTGGGTCTATTGAGAAAGAAACATGTTAGGAAAATAATTCTTATTTCATGATATGTCAAATAATTGTAGTTAACATATTTTGCATGCAGCCCCACTTTTTATTTACTTTTTCATGACTTATTGTTAATATAGCGTGCCTTTGAATATGAAAAGTCGGAAATTGTTTCATAAATAGAACGCCATCTACAATATTTTTTTATAGATCACGTTAATGTAATAGGAATGGCATCAACACAAAATTATAAATAAAAACTTATAGAAATAGATATTTTTTGGTTTACTACTACTATTATTTCAAAACGTGCTATAAATACATAGCGTTTCGTTTTCTGGAAAACGGCTAGAATCAATAAATGACAATGCTGTATTTACGCAAATTATTTTAAATCTGAAGACACGCTACTAAAAAAATTAATATATTTGTTAGAAAAACTGGAAAAACCTTCAATAAAAGTGGATAAAAATTAGAGCTGCATGTAAAATATGTTAAATATAATTATTCTGCATATTAAGAAGTAGGAATTGTTTTCTTGTTTTTTCTCAACAGCCCCAATTTTAGACATTTACCCTAAAATGTTTATAAACATAGCTTTTATTAAACATGTTATATTTTTATAGACTTGTATAACTATAAACATATGTTATTATATATGTATATAAAATTTTATTAAAGATAAGCTAGATCACAAAATATATAGCAATAAATCAGTATTAAGAAAACAGGCTATAGAAAAATTTCTATTATGCTCTTTAAAAAAAAATATTCTTCTATCTTTGGCCCCAAAGATGATTAATACTTTTTTTTGTAAACTTTTTGTAAACTATTTTTTGTGAACAATTTTAAACTATTTCTTCAGCCACCCCTGAGACAAAACGATGCAATTTAAGTAGTTTTTTTACATACCGAGTTAGAAATGCAATCAGGCCAAAATGTTTTCAATCTACCACCAAGGCCGTATCCGGGAGGGTACCAGGCTTACCTCCTCCCCCAAGTTTTTCCGACTCGTAAAACGTAACAAGATGCATATAAACACATCATAGTAGCCCTCCCCTACCCCCGAACAAAAATCCTTGATATGCCCTTGTCTACCACCCAACATTTTGCCTAATATTTTATCAGAGCTCGTCTGTTTCTAGAAACTTGCTGTTCAAACCTTTTGATCAACAAACTGCGAATAAAACTCTCTATTACTACCTTATTATATTTTATAATATATTATTGTTTAATAGTATATAATTAAAATTATTATTATTCATATTATTATTATATTAATTATATTGCTAAATAATTATATTAATTTATATTATATTATAATAATAAATAATATATTAATAAAAATAATATTATTTAATTACAATAAAAGTGTAAAAATACTAATATAATAAGCTCAAAATAAAGAATCAACTAATATTTACCCGAAAATTCAGTAATTATTTCATTTTCTGGTTAATATTCCGTCACGAGCAATAAATTACACGCTGAATGTACCAGCACAAGCTAACAATTTTGAACCAAAATTAATTTCGATAGGCATTAGGGATATTGTCGAAGGCAATAATTTTGGCAGCCATAGCCATAGCCATAATTTTGGCAGCCATAGCCATAGTTGCCACATAACAGAAAACTTGCTTCATAAAAGTCTATGAGGAATCTAACGTCAACTGCAATAATACATTACCTAAATGTTGTCAATCTTGGTCCAACAACCCTTAAAGAAGGAAGACATGATGTAACGATGAAATTCAGCTTCAAATGTCTATCGTCTGAAACTCACCAAAATATTTTCCCTGCTTATGTGTTAGATTTATGACTCATTCCGTGAACCAGACAGTTTACCCGGTCAACTGATCTTTATTTACTAAATTTGTTTCTATTTATTCATGATTCCTCCCCTCCTCCTCCAACCCCCTGATTTTGAAACAGCTTTTTTGCAGTACTTCCATTAAAAAAAAACAACTGAAAACACAACAAAATTGCCCCCCTTAGATTTTGAAAAATAGATAGCCCCCCCCCCCCCCCAACAAAAAATCTATTCACGTTGCTGCAGACAAAACCCTCATTTTGTCACTATCATCAGGCATAACGAAATGCTTTTAAGAGAATTTTATACATTAATGTAAATATGACACAAAACCAACAAAGAGGAAAATCTCAGTAAAAAAACAACAACAAAAGTCTCGGATCTCCATTAATTAAAAGGGATCTCCATTTACTTTTCTCGATTTATAGAAAACCTACACACAATGATAGGTATTTGGATTTTCATTCTTGCCACCCTATGTCGGTGAAACGGGGGGTTGTAATTTCACTAGTGGATAGAGCCTTTAGAATTTGTTCCCAAGAATTTCAGGATTTGGAATTGTTATACTTGAGGGATATTTTGTTTTGCAACAAGGGATATTTTGTTTTGCAACAATTACCCAATTAAGTTTATTGAGAAAATAATTGAAAATAGACGTATTAAACATGATAGTAGGGTTATTGGGGTTTCTCGATTTTCAGATTTAAGTGTATCAAGAAGTTCCGTTTTATTGGCATATATACCTGATTTGAGTAAGAAAATTTCACAGATGTTCCGTAATTTTAATCCCAATATCTGTTTTCTATTGGCAGGATCAATGAATAGTTTTTTTTTTAGTTCTTAGAAAGATTCGAACACTAGAAATTTATTCAGTGGGGTATATTCGAATTCGTGTCCTTATGGGACTCTTTATACTAGCGGGACTCACCAACCGTTTGTTGAGAGATTTATTGAATATCGAAATACAATAGAAAAAAAACCCTATAATTAAGCAAACCTCCGGAAACTTTCGTTTCAGCCTTAGCAGAACATATTCCGTTTCAACCAGATCACTTTGTAAAATTTGATGAAGCCTTAGCTATTTCAAATGCTAAGGGGTACACACAATGGGCGAGAGAAGCCATGGAAATCAAAAAACATATGTTTGCTAACCTTTGGATAAATGGGGACACAGGTAATTTAAATATTGACCCAATTTATGATAACCTTCTAAAAAGTGAATCAACAGTCAATAAGGGAATTAAGATTATAAATAATCACCAGGGGACTATTTTACCTGCTAGACCAAAACGATTTGCTCCAATAATAGCCAATAAAAGGATTATTTCGCAACAAGGAATTGAGTTAAGTGTATTTTTATATTTTTTAAAAATTAAAACCCATATTGAACTTGAACTTGAATCCCTTCATCTTTAAGCTAAGAGTGAAAATATTGACATTTTCATTATCAATGAGCTGGATCATTGGCTCGACTGCTATCAACAGATAAGGGAAAAAACTTTTTAGTGGGGAAATTAATAAAATTTACATACACTTAAGGAAAATGTGAACCATATATATATATATAAAATAATAATAATAACAGCTACATTCTTTGTTTAAACCCATTCTGAATTTTTTGAAGCTTGATATTTTTAGGAAAAAGACTTGATATATTTTTCTACTATATTTTGATAGTCACCTTTTCGCTCAAATTGAAATATTGTTCTCTAAAATATACAATATATTGACTTATGGCTTGTGAAGTTACGCTTCACAAATGAACTTACGGCTTGTCGAGTATTTTTACTTCCTTAGAGGGAGTGACCCTTGGAGAATAGGAATGCTTCTTCTTCTTCTTCTTCTTAACAATTTCCTCTGAATCGGAGCTCTCACTTTCACTTCTGTACTTTCTCTTCTTTTTCTTTCCTAAAGTAAAAGAAAAAAATCAAAAAATATCAAACAAATTTATCAAAAAATGGCTAAAGACAAAAATATTCAATTTCAGAATCAGAGTTACTCCTTCAAAATTTCTACGAAATACACCAGGTAAATTAAAGATCTAAAAAATAAGATCTAAAGCCAAGCCGACAAACTTGACAAGCCGACTGACCAATTTGCAGCGTAAACATGCTGCGGTTGACCACATCTAAAGGAAACATGCTAATGAAATAAAAGTACAACCATGAGATTACTTATTTTACGTCTTTTCAAATATCATAACTTTCCCCCCCCCCCTTTGATGGCCCCAGATATAGCATAAGGACATACAAAAAACAATAAACCTCTTATTTTATTATTGCAGCATGTTTCTATTACAACCACAGCATAAGTATTATACAGTATGGAAAATTTGGTTCAGAAATGGGACACATCACAGCACGCAGCTTGGGAAGTCAAAGCGTCGCAGCAATAGTTTCAACAGGTCTCTTATGTTCGATCATAATGCGCTAAAAATGTGTCACTGCGCAGGCGCAAAAGCGGAGTCATGAAGAAAGGTATGCGACTTATGTGTCCCAAAAATATTTAATGGAGTGTATAGGAATTTTCCATGTTGTATAATATTTATGCCCTGATTACAATAAAGTAAAAAGGAAATAAACCCTTCGGCCAACAAAATTCAGAGAATACTAATACACAGCAAATTTTCCGACTATATAGACAAGAAATATGCCTTAACATGAACAAAAAAATTTACTTAGGCTTAGGTCTTTCCACGCCGGCTAGCGTATATAGCAACAACGGCGCCTCACCATGATGAGCTTTATTTGGTGCTATAGTCAAAAAATTGCCTGAAACAGTGCTAAAATAGCACCAAACCCTAAGTAGGTACTGAAGTGCAACACATAATACAATGGAACTAATATAGAACTTTCGTCCTACAGGTGGAAATCCCGATGCTACGTTTCTCAATACATTCTTTAACTTTTTAAAGGCATTTTCAGCGCAAGCGATACGTGCGGTAATTTCACACCTAAGGCTTCCATCAGATTTCGCGATGATACCAAGATATTTAAAGTCTTCACCTCAAGAATATCAGCACCAACTTAAGAGGAGAAGCAGCTTAGATATCCATATTGTTACACATGAATTTCGTTTTCCTCGGGCTGCCAGCCCTAATTGGCGATCCAGCTAGTTCAGTGTTTTTGAGTGAAATTTCTCACCAGGTCCTTTCTTGTACTTTACAGAAAGATTAAGACATCAACGAAATACCCATAAAAAAGAATACAGCCCTGGTTCAGTAGGATTCACCCGCTAAGCTGCAAATTGGGAGAACACAGTCAATGAGAATAGCAAATGGCACTGGGGACAAAACACATCCTTGTCTGACACCAGAATTTGCCTATACGAATTGATGGGGATACCGTCATCAATCCGCAAAGCACACTACTAGTCTTTATATAATTTAGCGACGAGACTAGATATTCTATCAGTGGAACCATAATGCCACGGAGTTCTCCTCAGCGAATCTCTTGGGACAGCATGAAACGCCTTAAAAAAACAATAAAAGTAACAATGATCTACATTTGTTTTTATTGTCAATATACTAACTATTAACTGAAATATTATTCAAGTACATTATTTATAAACGCATTATAACACAAAATTAAAAACGCAGCTTGATATATACTTTTATTGTTTATTTTATATTATTTTTATATATTATTTATATTATTATTTTTATATCTATATTGATATATTATTTTTATTTTATATAATATATTGATTTATATTAAATATTTTTTA